>NC_140594.1:185400178-185640178 GCF_964204655.1 Triturus cristatus | reverse complement strand
AGGGAGAGGGAGGGAGGGAGACAGAGCTAGATAGATAGATAGATAGATAGATAGATAGATAGATAGAGTGAATGCCGGGTCTGGTGGCTCAGTGGACGAAGGCGTCTGCTGCAGGGGCCTGTGTTCAACCTCATGGTTGACTTTTTTTTTTTTTGTTGCTCTAGCCCCGCCCCCTCCCCCACTGCCCCCGCCCCCGCACCCACCGGTGCGGCCCTCGGCCACAAACCACACTGTAAATTTGGCCCCCGAGAGAAAGTTTGTGAGTACCCCTGATCTAGAGGAAGTAAAACTCGTAACAAGGTTTCCGTAGGTGAACCTGCGGAAGGATCATTAACCGTGGAGCGGCCCGAGCGACCGACGGCGCCAGCCCGAAGCCCTCGGCCCGCCTCCTGCAAGCACGCACCATAGGCACAAGGCCAGGCCCTGCCCTGGCGCGCCCCGGCCGGCGGAGCAGTCTGCGGCCGCATGGGGCACTCGGGTGAGGACGGGACTTCGGTAGGCCCCTTCCCCCTGGCAAAGGCCCGACCGATGCGTTAGGGACCAGGGACCGGGGACGGGGGGTGGCCCTCATCCCCTGTCCCTCTCCGAGATGGAACCCAAGCTCACCCGGCACGACCCCCCCAGCGGTGGGGGCGAAACCGAATGGCAGTGCATCCCTTGGCTCGTACCACCCCTCCCTCAAAAAGGCCCTGGCTGGGCCCTCCTGCGTCTGAGTCCCTGCCCGACCGGGTTCCTGGCGACTGAGGAGCAGCCCTTCTCGTGCAGCAGGGCGGCCTGGAAGAGAAGGGGCCGAGGGCCTGCGAGGGGGGACCCGGCTCCTCTTGGTGGGAGGCGTGCGGGATGGGTAGCTGCCTGGCTCTTTCCTTCCGGCACCTCTGACCCAGGCGAGGGTGGTGGTGGGCTGATCACCAGTCCGCTGGCACGGCTCGGGCCACCTGGCTGGGGTTTGAAGACTCGCATGGTCCCTCCTGGGTTACCCGGGGAGTGACCGGTGGCTGCGGGGCTGCCTGCTCCCGTCTCTCCGGGAGTCCCCACCCTTGCTCCCGGCATGTTTTTTTTCTCCCAAAGGTGCAGTCGGACTCCTGAAGCCTTGAACGGGGCGCCCGGGCCGTCTCGCCGCGCGGGCGGCGGACAGATGGACGGCGTCACCTTCCTCCCGCCTCTCCGGGTAAACGGCGGGAGTAACTATGACTCTCTTAACCTATTCTCAGTTGTAGTGGCCTTTACCTCCCAGTGGTCCCGCCGGTAACTGCCTCTATGGTACTAGACTCTGCGTAGAGAAGTATATAGAGACAGGCTAAACAAGGTTCTATCATGGCAGCGAGCGTGATAGTGAGAAGTGGCGAAGCAAACGAACACATTTCCAGATGGGGTAGTTCCTGGAGAATAAAAACCCCGCTAAGATGGCGTAAGGAGGTGCTGTCTTTTCAAGAAATCATTAACCTCCTCACCGAATTTGACAAACCAGCACTAGCTTCAAACAATGCAACAAACAACAACGAACCAGGTCACGTTATAGGCCTTAGTTCACCCTCCGAAGCAGAAGAAGACACAACAGTAGACCTCAGCGAAACCATTGAATTTGTGGCCTCCTCAGCCAAGAATAACATTGATACAGCCAATTTTGAAAACCTACCGGATGTATACGAAATCAGCAAAGAACTGGTAACAAAGAAAAGTGACTACTCCAAAAAAGTCACATATTGGAAATACCCAAACGAAAAGTATAAATGTGACTTGTGTGGAGACATATTGGGAACCTTCAAAGAATTGAGAAAACATGTCTCCAACAAGCATAAAGGCTTCTATCTCAAAACGTATTGTTCAAAATGTGACAAAGAAGCCGAATACCACAATATTGCATGTCACTATGCAAAATGTAAAGGAAGACCTCAAAAAGGAGAGTTATCATTCCTGTGCAGCTACTGTGACCTCAGATTTGGAACAAAGATTGGAGTTTCACAACATGCTCGGCACGCACATCCAAGAGCGCAAAATGAGGCTAGACTGGCAGCTCTAGCAAGCAGCAAACCATCAAAACTATGGTCACAGGAGGAAATATTGCTATTACCAGAATTGGAAAAAGTGTACGAGAACAAAAGAAACATTAATGCGCTGATGGTCCCGCATTTTGACAATAAAAATAGTAAACAAATTGCAGAAAAAAGAAGAGATAGAAGAGATAAGAGCAAAAAATCGACAAAGGATGTACTGCAAGCATCCAATATCTCTGAGAATGACTCCTGCGATGAACCAGAGATTGCAGTAGAAGTAACAACAGAAAGGCGCAGAGACTTTATCAATCGGAAACGAGCGCCAAAAATAAAAAACTTGGATGAACTGAATGATAGAATCACAGAAATCGAAAAGTACACAAAAAACATCCAGCATCATGATGCTGCTATGGATCTGATGGATGAGATAGTGACTTATATATCAGAAAACAGTAGTCCTGTACCATCAAATCATACCGAACTAACGAGCGAACCCGATAATGAACCTATGAACTCTGCTCAAGTTGAGCAACAGACTGCCCCTGTACAAAACAAGATACCAAAGAAAAATGGAAGGCTCAATCAAACACACAAGAAAAAATATGCAAAAGCAAAGGGCAGTTACAAAGAATACCAGACAATGTTCCAAAAAGACAAAAAGAAAATTGCCAGGATAATCACTGATGGGGCAGAAGATGCCACTTGTCAAATCAGTGCTGATGAAATCTTCCAATACTATAAAGGCATAATTGAAAAAGAAAACAAGAAAAATCCCAAATTCATCCCAATTGACCGGATACCAGATGAATTGGAAGTTTATGTAAAGAAATTACACTGCTCGAAGTAACTAAAGCCTTTGATGAATCAGATTTAAAGAAAGCAGTGGGGCCTGATAAAATTGGTCTGAATGACTTAAATAAAGTGCATAGCAGGCAACCAAGACTACTACCCAGAATCTTATCGTCTTGGCTATTGATGAGAAGAGTACCAGACAGTATTAAGAAGAACCGGTCAATACTAATACCCAAGAATGTACCGATTAGCGAACTCAAAAAGATAAGTAATTGGCGTCCAATTACTATCGGTACGGCATTCATGAAGTTGTTCACGAAAATATTAACTAAAAGACTCACATTTTTCGTTGAAATAAATACGAGACAAAAAGGCTTCATGAAGGTGCGAGGTTGTCTCGAAAATCTGACTCTTCTGCAAAACATTATAAAAGGGGCACGAAAGAACAGAAGCTCGTTGGCAGTGGTGTTCATAGATATATCAAAAGCTTTTGACTCTGTCAGCCATGGTCATATTCTACAGAGTCTTGAAAGACACAGGGTTCCATCATGCATCAGAGACATAATAAAAGACTTATACACTGACTCAACAACATTTTTCAAGGGAAAAAACAATGAAGCAACTCCAGAAATAACAATGAAGTCAGGAGTTAAGCAAAGTGACTCTTTATCCCCACTGCTGTTTAATATTGCCATGGATCCTCTGATCTGTGATCTTCAGAAAGAAGGCAAGGGCTTCACATTTGGTTCCAATAATCTCATCAAGCAAATCACCGCTCTGGCCTTTGCCGATGACATCGCAGTACTCAGCAACACCTGGGAAGGAATGAGTACAAATCTGAAAATCATTGAAAAATTCAGTAAAATAACAGGATTAAAACTTAATGTGAAAAAAACACATGGATTTTATATAAGTCATCATAAAGATAAGATCCTAGTAAACAACTGTAGACCATGGCAATTTGAAAAACAAAACATTGAAAACATCCACCCAGGAGAAAGTGAGAGATACCTCGGACTGAACTTCGATCCACACACCGGCCATTCAAGCAACAACAAAATTAATGAGGTTCTTGTTGACTGGGCTCAAAAACTCGACAATCTACCACTTAAGCCCACACAGAAAATAGAAATATTCTGTCAATACTTGATCCCTAAACTGTCATTTAAACTGGAAATGACAGGAACAGAAGCGAAAACTTTAAACATTCTGGATCAAACAATTAGAAAGTATGTCAAACATTTCCTACACCTTCCTGCATACACATGTGATGGTCTCCTGTACTCGAAAAGATCCTTTGGGGGCCTCAGTATTCCAAAGTTATGTACGACAATTGGTCTGAACAAAGTTAATAACTTATTGTACCTCAGGGAAGCTCCAGACCTGTACATAGCTCATTCATTCATGTATGCAGGAGAAGTAATCAATGAAAAAATTGATAACATCATTAAAACACACAAACTCAACATATTAGGCAGTAGATCTCTGAGTCATGAACTAAATTTGATAGCAACATATGACTGGAGGAAAGAAGAATTTGAGAAATGGGCAAATCTCCCTGTCCAAGGTGATGGTATAAAATACTTAGCGAGTAATCCAACCTCAAATTTTTGGATCAGCAAACATAACAAAATAAAAGAAAATCAATACATAGCTGCGCTAATGTTGAGAGCAAATGTATTGTATACTAGAGAAACCATCACTAGGGGAAGAAATCGTACGTTTGCTACTTGTAGATACTGTAAAGATGTGTGTGAAACAATTGCTCATATTTCAGGTGCATGTCCTAAAACCAAGGACATAAGAATAAAAAGGCATAACAAAGTGTTGGAATTGCTAATTGATAGAGCAAAAAGGTGTGGGTGGATGACATACAGGGAACCTCATATCAAAAATAATCAAGGTGAACTAAGAAAACCAGATGTAGTGTTCACCAAAAATGGTACTGCTGTAGTGGTTGATGTCTCAATTCGTTATGAAAACTCACAGAATTCCCTTGAACTAGCGTATGAGAGTAAAGTTAAATACTACCAGGATCTATCACAGCAAATCAAAGATCTTACCAACTGTAAAACTGTAAAATTTCATGGCTTTATTGTAGGATGTCGGGGTATTTGGCCTCAATGTAATGATGTTGCTCTGGCTGATCTTGGTCTGCAAATGTCGTTCCCATTCAAGAAGAATGTTTGCCTGACTACATTAATGGACACTCTAAAAATGTGCCAAGTATTCATGGACAACTAAATTTCAGGTCAAATACTGAGATGTACACTATCGTACAGCACACATGTCACTTTTACAAAGTATTAGCTTAAATGTTGATTCACTAATATTTACATATGGTTCAACAGTTACGTAATAGTTAATAGTATAGATGTGGATTTTATAGATGTGAAGTTATAGAAATATTTTTCCAAACTAGATGTGCAATTTATAGATGTGTATTCTTGTTATAGTTGTGTGCTTACATTATAATGATTTAGATATAAATGTGTACATCATGCGTCTTGAATATAATAGGTCTCAAATAACTACATACACATAGTCACTACTTATTGCATTGATTATTGATGTCCTGCTAATCAGGACTGTTCGTAGACAATTTTATATTGTTGGAATAGTACTGCAGGGTGTACTATCTCTGGCCTATACGTGACCCCAGTTCCAGTGAGGACAGCTTAAAGTGTGGCTGTACTCCGGAGCGAACAAATGTTGTATTGTTGGAAGCAAACCCGATTTGACGCTGATGGGCAGCATAATAACCCAGAATGAGCCACCGCGAGGTGGTACAGATAGACAAATGCCTCGTTATCTAATTAGTGACGAGCATGAATGGATGAACGAGATTCCCACTGTCCCTACCTACTATCTAGCGAAACCACAGCCAAGGGAACGGGCTTGGCAGAATCAGCGGGGAAAGAACGACCTGTTGTTTGACTCTAGTCTGACACTGTGAAGAGACATGTGAGGTGTAGGATAAGTGGGAGGCCATCGTTTTTTCACTTACCCGGTGAGGCGGGGGGCGAGCCCCCTGGGGCTCTCGCTTCTGGCTCCAAGCACCCGGCGCCCGCCCGGCGCGACCCGCTCCGGGGACAGTGGCAGGTGGGGAGTTTGACTGGGGTGGTACACCTGTCAAACGATAACGCAGGTGTCCTAAGGCGAGCTCAGGGAGGAAAGAAACCTCCCGCGGAGCAGAAGGGCAAAAGCTCGCTGGATCTCGATTTTCAGTATGAATACTGGCCGTGAAAGCGGGGCATCATGATCCTTCTGACTTTTTGAGTTTCAATCAGGAAGTGTCAGAAAAGTTACTACAGGGATAACTGGCTTGTGGAGACCAAGCGTTCATAGCAACGTCGCTTTTTGATCCTTCAATGTCGGCTCTTCCGATCATTGTGAAGCAGAATTCACCAAGCGTTGGATTGTTCACCCACTAATAGGGAATGTGAGCTGGGTTTAGACCGTCGTGAGACAGGTTAGTTTTCCCTTACTGATGATGTGTTGTTGCAATAGTAATCCTGCTCAGTACGAGAGGAACCGCAGGTTCAGACATTTGGTGTATGTGCTTTGCTGAGGAGCCAATGGGGCGAAGCTACCATCTGTGGGATTATGACTGAACGCCTCTAAGTCAGAATACCCCCTAAACCGTAACGATACCGCAGTGACCTCGGTTGGCCTGGGATGGCTGGCCTCTCTCGGGGGGCCGGTGCGTAGAGCCACTCGCTTGGGGACCGGAGCGCGGACGGAAGGGGGCCGCCTCCATCGCCCTTAGTGCACTGCATGTTCATGGGGTACCCGGTGCTAAATCATTCGTAGACGACCTGATTCTGGGTCAGGGTTTCGTAAGTAACAGAGCAGCTACCTCGCTGCGATCTATTGAAAGTCATCCTCTGAGCCAAGCTTTTGTCTCTCCGTGTGTGGGCACCCACGGACGCCTTCCTCCGCCACACCCAGGGGTGGGTCCCTCCTGCTGGAGGGGGTAGCGTGGGTTCGCGGGAGGCTGCCTCCACCATGTGCCCTCTGGCACGGGGTCCTCCCCCTCCCGTCCCTGCTTCACCAGGGGGGCGGGGATGGGGGCCACCATCCCTTGTGGGTCGGCAGGGTGACCAGATGGCCTGGGCCGGCCGGGCCTCTCCTTCCCGCTGCCCCAGTTGGGCAGGGAGGCGAGCAGCAGCCCCGGGGAAGGAGTCTCCCGAGTGGCTGCCTCGGTGCGCCTTGCCACCCCTCGCCGGTCTGCAAGGGCGACTGGGTACGGCATCCTCCCAGGCCATCTGGGCGCTGGGTCGTCCCGTGTCATCTGGTCGCCTGACTGAGCGACCAGATGGCCCTGCGGGCCGGGTGGCCAGATGGCCCTGCAGGCCGGGTGACCGGATGGCCCTGCGGGCTGGGTGACCGGATGGCCGGCCGGGCTATCTCCAACTTTTGTCCTTCCCCAAAGTTCTGTAAACCCCTACTATGTGGGGGCTTAATAGTCGAGAAAAATGGGCTCCCCGGGCAGGCCGTCGGGGCGAGGACGTGGCCTGGGCTTAACCCTCCTTGGTTCCAGCCAAGGGTCCGGGTGATGGGGACCGGGGGGTCCCCCGGGGCCCGGGGAGGCTCTTCCCAGCCTGGCTAGGGTTCTGAAGCTGTGACAGGGCCTGGGGCTTGAGCTCCGCCTGGTGGGCCCCGGGGTGTGTGAGCCCCCGTCCTGCAAGCCATCATAGGGTCCGGGCGCTGGTTACGGGGGTCCATCGGGACCCGGGGAGGTTCTCCCCAGCCGGGCTAGGGTTCTAAAGCTGGGTTCGGGCCTGGGGCTTGAGCTCTATCCGGCAGGCCCCGGGGTGCGGGAGCCCCCGTCCTGCAAGCCATCAGAGGGTCCGGGCGCTGGTTACGGGGGTCCATCAGGGAGGCTCTCCCCAGCCTGGCTAGGGTTCTGAAGCTGGGTCCAGGCCTAGGGCTTGAGCTCTATCCGGCAGGCCATGGGGTGCGGGATCCCCGCATCCTGCAAGCCAGCCGATGGTCCTGGGATTCCATCGCGGCCCGGGAAGGCTCTGTGAGAAGTTGACCTGATATATGATGTCACTAATTCTAGTGTACACCTTGTATCAGTCCAAACAACCCTTATGGTGATTGGTTGTAAAGTCAACCTTATAGACCAGCTATCCTAGTGGTAGCATGGACAAGAGCAGTCTTAGGCTAAACTCTGAATGGCATGTGAAGCCAGCTGTTATACCATATGTAATCCCTTGAATACCAAATGAAAGGACACCACAACAGATATATATAAAAATAGAATGTATTTATTCTAGTCAAACCCTCAGCACTCTTTATGAGATTCGAGGTAAGTACAACACAGTCTTATTTAAGCATACATTAAGTCACACAGGTAAGTAATACAGTTAGGCCCTAGGGGCCACGCAAACTATATACTAAGTAAGTGGTATAAGAACCACTGTCACGAACACAGGATAGGCCTAGGCCTAGGGAATCGCTGGGGCTACACTATCCTACCAAAGGTTAGGAAGTGGGAGGCCCACGGGATTCAGGTGCAGAGTGGAAACACTCACGCGTAATGCGTAAAAGTCGATAGAAATGGAAGTTGTTAGAAATTAACCGTTTTAGGACACTTCTGGTATAGCTAGGAAGTCGAGACTCGGAAACTAGACCCTTGGATAGTCAATACCCTTGTGAGCACCGAAGTACTCAAGTTACCTAGCCCACGGGCTGCGGGTGCATAGGTGTGAACTTGTGCCGGGTTTCGTCGTTGACTTCTATGGATGCCTGAAGGAAAGTTGCTGACAGGCAGTCAGTGAAGAGTGTCCGGTGGATCCCAAGGATGGGATCAAGAAGGAAGGAACCTGCAAGCAGAAGGGACAGAGTCTAGGTCACCAGCCAGTAGCCGGGAAGGAACCAGGAAGGAACCAGACAATGTCGTGAAGATGCAGGTGAAGAGGTGAAGCTTGTCGCAGCAGCCACGGGTACCAGGAGGCGTTGAGAACGACCAGGACCAGGAGGTGAGCTGTCCCACGAAGGCTCCTGCTGTCGGCGGCGTCGAAGTCGAGTCAGGACCCAACAAGCCTTGGCAAGCGGAACCCACGCAGGATGGAGGACTTGCTTCTGGTGCAGACCAGGAAGGTCTGGGGTGCTTCTCTTTCACAGAGGAGCGGGTGCCAGTCTGGAGGAGCCGGACCAGCAAGATGAAAACAAAGGTTCGTCGTCGCAGAGGTCACTAGCCAACGGGCCAGCAACCGGACAACACGTCGAGCAACTCAGGTGCAGAAGGGCCCCACGCAGAACACGTGAAGTTTGGGGAGCTGGTCTTCTTTGCAGATGGTGCTCGGGATGGGGGCTTCTCAATTCCCCAAGCACAGCCTCGAGGTAGCCTCGGAAGTCGCGCTAGTCAGGTACTAGCCACTTTTCCCAAGTCGCCGGTCCCACGTCCCTCATCACCTCCACGGGTCTCAGCTTCGCTGTAGATGTGGATCTGGGTCAGAGGTGTCTGGAAGTCTCGGCGCTGGTCAGTCTCTGCAGTCGTCCCTCGTAGGATCAGTCGCAAAGCAAGCAGCGGTCGCCGGATGGTGCCTGGTTGCCCAGGGTGGTCACTCCTTGGCCACAAGGGAGATTTCTTCAGTCTTCTTACTGAGGTCGAATGTCGAAGGTCCAGAGTTTCTGTTCAAGTTGCAGATTCAGGTTAATCTAATCTAGCAGGGCTCAGCTACCTACTGATATACTGGGCTAGTGGGCTGGGCTATCTGCAAGGTCCCTCCTATGGGTGGGACCAGGAAGGGGGGTGGCTACACCCCCTTTCCTTTGTCCAGTTTCGCGCAAGAGCTGGGGCTGGAGTGCCCCCGCACCGGTTTGAACTGGACTATGCATGGAGCACCTTGTGTGCCCCAGGCATGTCTCATTCCTTTCAGCCCTCCCTGCCCCAATACACTAAAGTCTGTCTGGGGAGGTGCTAGCACCTCCCCAAGCAGGAAACCTATTGTCCAGGCTCCCAGCTTCAGGAGGTCAGACTCGTGTCTGTGGCAGCAGCATCCATTTTGTGATGCTGAGGCTTTGGTCAGAGTTAAACAGCAAAGTAGGATTTTAACATGTCTCTCCCTCTAGAAGGGAGGAATAATATCCTCATCACCAGAAATGGTATGGGGGTATTATTCCACAGTGTGAGACACCTTACACGACATGTTTTGATAAAGCCAAACCATAGTTACCATAACCGTCTAAGATTATAAGGCACTTTAAGAGTATATGGTAGGCGATATCATAGAACAGCTATAAGGACATGGTTCCGAAAGCTGCAGACAGGCTCAACTCATGCTAGAGCACCATCTCACATGTAAGCAAGCACTCTGCCTCCAGGATTGTTAAGGCCTGCCATAGGAGTGACTCACAGGTACACATGTGTCTATTTTAAGGGTAGATATAGGTATACTATATCTAAACAAGGGGTGATTACACGACCTTGCCCCAGCTGAGTGATCAGCCAGTTGTGTCTGATTGGAAGGCCAGGCCAGGGGTGGCATAATACATGCTGCAGCCCCTGGGAGGCCTAGGGTACACCTATGCCCTGGGTACCTAGGGTACACTGTACAGGGTCCAATAAGGTGACCCTTACCAATTGGGTATGTACCTAGGGTACATGGAGTCCATTTTAAAGAGAGAGCAGACAGCCTGAGACCATGAATGGCAGGATCTCAGGCCAACTAAGTCGAAAAACCAGCTAGACACTGGGCAAAAATTTGGGGGTAACCATAGTCAGATATCCACCTTCCTACAGGCTCCCCCCGGCCTGGCTAGGGTTTGGAAGCTGTGACCTGGCCCGGGGCTCGTGCTCCGTCCCAGGTCGCGGGAGCCCCACGTTCTGCAAGCCAGCCGAGGGTCTAAGTGCTGGGGATGGGGGTCCACCGGTGAGGATCCCCCAGCCTGGCTAGGGTTCGGAAGCTAGGACCGGCCCCGGGACTCATGCTCCGTCCTGCGGGCCCCAGGGTGTGGGAGTCCCCCGTCCTGCAAGCCAGCCAAGGGTCCGGGCGCTGGAGATGGGGGTCCACTGGGGCCCGGGGAGGCTCTCCCCGGCCTGGCTAGAGTTAGGAAGCTGGGACCGGGTCCGGGGCTCATGCTCCGTCCGGCGGGCCCCAGGATGCGGGAGTCCCCCGTCCTGCAAGCCAGCCAAGAGTCCGGGAGCTAGGGAAGGGTGTTCACCGGGGCCCGAGAAGGCTCTCCCCGGCCTGGCTAGGGTACGGAAGCTGGGATCGGGCCCGGGGCTCGTGCTCCGTCCGGCGGGCCCCGGGGTGCGGGAGCCCCCCATCCTGCAAGCCAGCCGAGGGTCCGGGCGCTGGGGACGGGGGTCCACCGGGGCCCGGGGAGACTCTCCCCGGCCTGGCTGCTTTCAGAAGCAGGGACCGGGCCGGGGAGCAAGGGTGGCTGGCTTTATCCGCTACGCTGGCGGAGAGGAGTTTTCTGCCTACCCCAACATCTGTCACCACTCACAATCATTATAGTAACTTTAATACTGTCTCCAATACTAAGGTTGCAACTCCAGGACTAAAGAAGGGGATCTGAAGCGATTTTCCATCTGCTGGCAATTGGGTTGATAACTCACTTTTATCTATTGTTGAGTGCTCCAGTAGTGGTTACGTCCCCCGTAATGATGTTACTATAAGTTCCTGGAATCTGGCCCATATTATGTCAAAACTGAATGACCCTGATTGGTTGTTGTATATTAATTATTCTGATGTTTGCTTATTGCAAGAGACGTGGGCTATTATTAAAGGGTGTATAAGTGGTTTTGTATCCTATTGTGTAGAAGCCAAGCAACCTAGGAAGTTTGGAAGGGCTATTGGTGGACTGTAAATTTTGGTAAAAAATGGTCTCATGTGCTCAAAATGTCTTAGCGGTTGACTCACCTGACATTTTGGGGGTGATACTCAAACTCTCGCTTGGATTGAATTTGGCAATAATCAACGTCTATGAAAGAGCAGTCCGAGCTGGAACAGCCTGTCCTTTTTCTCCACGACAATTTAATTGAATCCTGCCAGCATGATTTTTTTAAAACAAATTTTATTGAGCATTTTCACTTATCATTGTGCAATTATCAATGCAGATATGTTTTATACAGTCATGTTAAACCTTCCCCATTGACATCTTACAATTATCAATACGGGCAGTATTACATTCAGATCCTATGAATGGACGCACATTTCCATTGGGCCCCTCTGTTGTCAGATCAACTGCCTTGGTGCCACTGTAGCTGCAGTTCTTGTTCTCTGCAGTGTCCTTTATCTTACTGTTAGTTGCCCGCCACCCTTTTTGTCCCTCTCTGAGGGATAGGTTTGAGCCTTGTGCGTCTTTTTGTCCATCTCTTGCAAGCGATCCATACAAAACTCAAAAATTCTCTCCCCTCCCTTTCCCTGCCAGGTGTGTCCTATGCAGCAAAAATCAATCCATATTAGAGAGGCACTATGCGCTCTGAAGCTCTCAGTGTAGCATGCCACTCCTTAGTCTTACCATCTGTGTCTGTACGGGGGTTTCCCTTTCTCTTCTTATTCTTCCCATTCCCACCCATCTTTAGTCATGGGATGTGATCTCCTGCTTCCCTCTCCTTGGCTGTTCCTTGCGGCGCATCTTCCACCTCAACCTCTGGATTCTTTAATAGTTCCACCAGTGCTATCCATGCTCGAACCCCTTCCAACGGCTTGTCGCTACCAGACTTCTTGGCTGTCTGTAGTCTCACTGCTCCCTTGCACTCTGCCCATTTTATAAACTCCCTCTTCCATCTTCGGGGATTAGGACCCTCCCTTGCTTTCCAGTGGCTTGTGATGTCTCTTTTTGCTGAAATAAGTCCCAAATCCTGGAACTTGCTTGTCACCTTATTTTTAGCAGTGTGGGTAAACCAGTGCAGAGGACAATACCCCAGGGTTGCAGTCACCTCCCTTTCTGTCACCTCTGCTAGTACCGTGGTCACTATATCCCAGAAGTTCCCCATACCCTGGCAAGTCCAAAACATGTGGAGGAATACCGCTCCCTCTTCGTTACATCGCGGTTCTTATATCAAAGTATCTGTTAATACGACCTGGCATGAGGTAAGCCCTGTGGAGGACATAAAAGTGAAGACGTTGGAATCCGTGTTTCTGGTGCCCTTGCTTGCTCGTTCTACCAATTCCCCCCATGTTTTTTCGCCTATTGGTTCTCCTAGATCTCCCATCTCTGGAGTAATGTACTGAGGGCAGGAAGAGTTGCATGGCTAAGCCGTCTATATAGACATGTGACCGCTTTGAATGTTCCCTCCGCAGTTACTACATATTGGCACCGTTCTGATGTGGCCGACTATGACAGTCCCCCCCCCGCACTCGCATTGGTTGCATATCGCTGCTGTGAGGGCAGTGTGTAATAGGAAGTCTCCCCTAGGTATGTCTCTCAAGTCATTGAAAGGCAGCAGGGTTCCTGCTTCGTACAGCATCCCTACTGTGGATACCCCCACTTCCCTCCCGTCCTTGCCAGTCCACCCCATGTGACAGGGTGTCACAGATAGTCAATGGAATCTCTGGGGCATACGAGCACTTGGTCTTGATCCGCTGAAGACTCCTCTTCCAGCATTTACGGATTACTCCCAATTCGGTGGTCATCTCTCTCTCCTGTATGGGAAGCACCACCCATGATCAGAGGCGCAGGCTGGGCGTCGCATCACCTTGTTGCGCTGTCCCTCTCACCCTGCTCGCCACCCATTTCGTGAGGCATTGCGGCTGCGCCGCTATATAGTAGTACTCGAAGTCCGGCACTCCTAGCTCTACTGCTGCTTTTGACCTCATTAGTGTTGCAAAGGCTACTCTGTATCTTCCCGTTCCCCACAAGAATGCCGTCATCATTGCTTGGAGTTGGCGAAACATCCCCAATGGGATCCACACCGAAAGCACCCTGAAGTAATATAATAGCCTCGGCAAAGTCACCATCTTGAGGAAGGCAACTCTGCCTGCTACTGATAAGGATAGGGTCCCCCAGAAATCAAAACTAGCTTTCACCCCTCTCAGTGCCCTCCCAACATTGCCCTCTAGCAGGTCGGCCTGGTCGTGGTATATTAGGACTCCTAGATACAGACTTGGCGGGGAAGAGGCACGACTTCGCCCAGTTCTTTGTAAGGCCTGCTACTCTTTCTAGCGCTTCTAGTAGTTCCCTATATATTCATAAATACAAGGGAACCCAAAAAGGTAGCTGAGGACCTTGGGTAATCGTTTGTTACAGACAACAATGATCCTCAGAAACGTAAAAATGATTCAAAGGTAAATATAGTTCAGAATCGATGCTATATTCCAGGAGTCCAGCCGGACAACCGATTTAATTTATGCAAATTAGAGAATACACACTTATAAGAACAATTGTACGTGGGACACAGTCCTGTGCCCAAGGTAGAACAAAGACATTAACAAAACAAACAAGGCATTTCAGGCAAGACAAAGTAGAGCTTGTTCAGAGATGCAATGTTAAAAGCTCATATGAAATAGCAATTGCACTTTTTAACACATTGGAGTAACGTGCATGCTATTTAGGGGGGTCGACGGCGTTTCGATCCTTTGTGCAGGGTGTCAGGATCATCATCAGGACTTAGATGTGTACGTGCCTGATTGTAATTGAAATTGCCTGTGGAAAAACCAAATAGCAGGGGAAAAGGAGGGATGAGAGAAGAAAAAGGAAGAATGAATAAAAGTATTATAGGCAAACCGCTCGAAAAGTTTGGCGCGAGAGTTGGTTGTTCAAGGTGACATGCGTGGCATATGAGCCGGAGTTGTACATGCGAAGCGTGGGTGAACGGATGAGTAAAGATAGAGGTCGCGTGAAGGCTTGGCATGCGATAAGGAATGCAGGGACCATTTAAACGATCAATGTCGAGCGCGTGGAGTGTGAAATTGACTGGAGTGGGGTGGTAAGGACAACGGGAGACGGATGCAGGCACGCGTGAAGTGAATACGTGCGTCTATTTGGATTTGAGTAGTGTGAACGCCGATATGAGGGGATAGCAGGTGGCGGGCTAAGTCGTGAGAGGGTGCCGTGGAGACTGGCTGCATAAATTATACTAATACTGTTCTCACCTTAATGAGCGAGAGACCGGAGAGCGTGTTGAATAGGCAACAACTGTGAATGGGGCTCACAGGGAGTACGCTCGAGGCGGAACCAAGTTAGGTAATGCCGATGGCAGAGAATTCCGCTGAAAAAGGATATGCGTGTTAGTGAGGCAGTGAGAAAATTGGGTCGGCGGAAAAAGGAACTGATAATTACCCAGTTGAGGATGAGGGAGATCCGAAGGAGGTTCTAGGGTAATTAAACCGATGTTTCAGAAGGAGACGGCGTGTCAATGCACTAAGGGGAGAAACAACGGTGTGAACATGGTGCTAAAACCATTGTTCAAAAAGGAACTGGAGGGAGTAAAGAGCTTACCAGTAGTCCGCCAGGTCCTGTTGGTTGCAGTGAACCGAGTGACGGAGTGCCGCGCGGGAAGTGACAGTAAATACTAAAAGGATGTGTGGGAAAACTAGACCGGAAACGAGCGGCGCCATCTTAGAAGGAGGCTTTTACATGGAGGTAGAAAAAAGACTCGACAGGTAGCTAGTAGAGGTGACCACGCAATACATATAATCCAACAACAATCATATTCTAATTAGTTTTCAACAACGATCTTATTGCGAAATAAAGGATTACAATTTAAGTAGGATGAACCTGTGAGGAGGGAAGGAAACAGACATGGTTTCAATTTTAGGACGGCACAGGGTTAAAATAATTGCAAGGTGTGTCGTCAGAGCAAGAGAAGGGGTAGCGCAGAGAATAAACAATCAATTACATAGTGTGAGAGACCGGTAACAGATGCACTGAAGGTAAAAGGTTGTAAGAGGAGGTTCAAAAATGTTAGAGAAGGTTGGTCCAATCTTCGCTGCGATTCAGGCCTTGCCTGATGCTGTCAGTGCGGATGATCATTCTGAGTTCTTCTCTATTCATGATTTTAGCAATGTCTCCGCCTCTTGGCGGTTGTTTGATGCATTTCAACACTGTCCATTTGATGTCAACATCTTTGTGCCCCATTTCGATGAAATGTTCCACAAGGGGGGCATTTGGGGTTTTACAACGCACTCTGCTTCTGTGTTGGCCAATTCTTAATTTTACCTTCTGTGTGGTCTGGCCAATGTAGATCTTGTTGCAAGGGCAAGAGATAAGATAAATAACATTGCTAGTGTTGCAGTTAGAGAAAGAATTCAAAGTGATGGAGACATTATTAAACATAAAATCCTTACCTTCCATGGTAGTGCTACAGACATTACAGTTGCCGCATTTGGCATGGCCAACGAGAGGGTCTAGTCCCCAGTGTGCATCAAGAGTGACCATTGGGCGAGGGGAGGGAAGAGCGGCCCTAACCAGATGGTCTTTTAGGTTCCGATTCTTGCGGAAGGCAAAAATAGGTCGCTCTACTGATAGGTTGCCTGCGTTGACCACAGGCCAGTGATGTAAGATGGATTTACGGATTTGGTTAGATACAGGGGAGAAGGTGGTCACACAGACTAAACGATTTGCATTAGTTTTGATTTTAGGAGAGAGTAGAATTTCTCTGGGGCAGTACCAAGCCCGTTTTTTGGCATTTTTTATCAGTCTTTTGGGGTAACCACGAGCTTTCAGTTTGTTAGTGAGAGTGAGAGCCTCCGAAAAGTAGTCCTCCTTGGAAAAGCAATTCCGTCTTATGCGGAGAAATTGGGAATATGGCAAAGAGTCTCTGAGTGCTCGGGGGTGATGGCTTTCGTATCTGAGTAGTGTGTTCCTCTCTGTGCTTTTCCTGTATAGTTTGGTTAGTAGCTCACCGTCAAAATGGTATATGGTTAGATCAAGAAAAGGAATTTGAGACCTGTCGTATGTGTTGGTAAAGTTTAGGCCTAAACAATTATTGTTGAGCCAATGATTGAATTGGGCGAGTGCAGTCTCATTTTGCCGCCATATCAAGAAAATATCATCTATGTAACGGCGCCAGATGACAATGCCTGGTAGAAATGGATTGGTGATGTCAAGGATGGTGTTCATTTCAAGGTGATCCATATAAAGGATCGCTAGGTTAGGTGCGAAAATTGCACCCATCGATGTACCCTTCACTTGCTGGTAATAGTCATTCTCAAAAGTAAAAAAATTTCGGGTAAGACAAATTTCTAGCAGCTGAATAATGAAAAGTGTGGGGACAGGATGGGGACGTGGTCTCGAGTCCAAGATCCCTTGGATCACGAGGAGTGCCGGGGTTTGTGGGATATTCGTGTAGAGAGATTCTACATCCATAGTACAGAGTATTTCATGAGAGGGATCAAAGGGGTGATGTTCGATAAGGTTTATCATCGCCATGCTGTCACGAATGTAGCATTGGGTGAGTGGCACGAAGTCTTTGATAAAATGGTCAATGTATTGACCCAGGGGTTCCAAAATGGATCCACAGCCAGAGACTATGGGGCGGCCTGGTGGGTTGGTTTGGTTTTTGTGAACCTTAGGTAAGGTATAAATAACAGGTGTACGGGGTGATTTCACATTGAGGAATAGGAATTCTTTATGATTCAAGAAACCTTCCAATTTAGCATTTGTGGTAATTTGTAGGATGAGTGTTTGTAACTCTTTGGTGGGGTTCGTCGGTAACTTGCAGTAATGATCAGTGTTTGATAATTGGCGTTGTATTTCTTCTGTGTATGCTATTCTTTCTTGAAGTACAATGCCACCACCCTTGTCGGCTGATTTGATGACTAAGGTGTCGTTACTTTTGAGGGAAGTGATGGCTTTCTTTTCAGGAAGGGAGATATTATAGGGAATGAAGCGTTTCTTAGATTCCAGAATAGATAGATCGTTGAGAACCAGTTTCTCGAAGGTGGTTATTTCACTGGGGAGCATGCTAATGGAGGGTGAAAAGGTGGATGGGGGTCTGAACGGAGTATTGGAGATGGTAGGGGAGGATGGATTAAGAAGAAAAAATGTGTGTAGACGGAGGCGTCTAAAAAACCTAAGCAATTCTGTATGGAGTTCCAAGAAGTTGGGGTGAGTGGTTGGGACAAAAGATAATCCTTTACTAAGCAATGATAGCTCGGGGTTTGAGAGTTGGTGTTGTGACAGGTTAAAGATGGGTATTTGTTTCAAATTGTCCTCAGTTACCATTGGTAGAACTTTTGACGGGTTTGGCGCTCCCCCGGCGGATTGTACCATCTCTGGGGTTGTTTGACACGACCACGTCTTGGTGGTTCGTTCTGGCCTCTTCCTAAAAAATTACTGTTTGGATTTGCGGAGCTAGGGCCAGGGGTGCGGGTTGATGAGCTAGTACCTTCGCCTGCGTCGGAGTTATCTGAAGATTCAGCAGATGTATCTGAAAAACCAACCAGATTATTACGTCTGTTGAAACGACCCCAGGGTCTGTTGTTATGTGGGTTGTTGTATGACCTATTGGTATAAAAATCTTTTTGCAGGTATGGGTAAGTACGCTCTATGTTGTATGATCTAATGTCCTTTCTTACTTTGACTGTTTTTTTGTTCTGCTCTATCCTATGGAATTCGTCGGCCGTTTTTTGTATTTGTTCTAGTAATTTCTTACTCTCAGTGATAGGGCACGTTTCCTTGATCTGTTTTTCAATCTCGTTGATTTCTTCTGCTAGTTTCTTGAGTGTTTCTGTTGCGGTATCAATGCCTAATACCAGCCAGTGTCTAGAGCAGGTGGTACCTATGTAACTGAAGCTGTGGACATACTTAGGATTATCGGTAAAAATACCAGGGATATTACGTACTTGTAACCCAGTGGGGATGGTTTCTGCTTTTAAATATTCCGTAAGCATACGGATCATTAATTGGAGGCGTACTTGTTTTTTCTTACACTTTTCTAGTTGATCGGCGGACGATATGCTTGTAGAGGAAGAAGGGCCGTCTACAGAGTCTGAGAACAACGAGGGCCCCTCACATAACTTTTTGATGTAGTCATCGGAATAAAGAGGAGCATGGTCAGACATAACAAGGGGTGGGGTAAGACAGGAGGAACAAGGAGAGAGCCCACTTAAGGAAAAGGGGGATAGGTATCCTAACCTTGCAATCCAGCGATTGCGCTTAACATATTCATAAATACAAGGGAACCCAAAAAGGTAGCTGAGGACCTTGGGTAATCGTTTGTTACAGACAACAATGATCCTCAGAAACGTAAAAATGATTCAAAGGTAAATATAGTTCAGAATCGATGCTATATTCCAGGAGTCCAGCCGGACAACCGATTTAATTTATGCAAATTAGAGAATACACACTTATAAGAACAATTGTACGTGGGACACAGTCCTGTGCCCAAGGTAGAACAAAGACATTAACAAAACAAACAAGGCATTTCAGGCAAGACAAAGTAGAGCTTGTTCAGAGATGCAATGTTAAAAGCTCATATGAAATAGCAATTGCACTTTTTAACACATTGGAGTAACGTGCATGCTATTTAGGGGGGTCGACGCGTTTCGATCCTTTGTGCAGGGTGTCAGGATCATCATCAGGACTTAGATGTGTACGTGCCTGATTGTAATTGAAATTGCCTGTGGAAAAACCAAATAGCAGGGGAAAAGGAGGGATGAGAGAAGAAAAAGGAAGAATGAATAAAAGTATTATAGGCAAACCGCTCGAAAAGTTTGGCGCGAGAGTTGGTTGTTCAAGGTGACATGCGTGGCATATGAGCCGGAGTTGTACATGCGAAGCGTGGGTGAACGGATGAGTAAAGATAGAGGTCGCGTGAAGGCTTGGCATGCGATAAGGAATGCAGGGACCATTTAAACGATCAATGTCGAGCGCGTGGAGTGTGAAATTGACTGGAGTGGGGTGGTAAGGACAACGGGAGACGGATGCAGGCACGCGTGAAGTGAATACGTGCGTCTATTTGGATTTGAGTAGTGTGAACGCCGATATGAGGGGATAGCAGGTGGCGGGCTAAGTCGTGAGAGGGTGCCGTGGAGACTGGCTGCATAAATTATACTAATACTGTTCTCACCTTAATGAGCGAGAGACCGGAGAGCGTGTTGAATAGGCAACAACTGTGAATGGGGCTCACAGGGAGTACGCTCGAGGCGGAACCAAGTTAGGTAATGCCGATGGCAGAGAATTCCGCTGAAAAAGGATATGCGATGTTTCAGAAGGAGAAAACTTGTTGTTGTTGAAAACTAATTAGAATATGATTGTTGTTGGATTATATGTATTGCGTGGTCACCTCTACTAGCTACCTGTCGAGTCTTTTTTCTACCTCCATGTAAAAGCCTCCTTCTAAGATGGCGCCGCTCGTTTCCGGTCTAGTTTTCCCACACATCCTTTTAGTATTTACTGTCACTTCCCGCGCGGCACTCCGTCACTCGGTTCACTGCAACCAACAGGACCTGGCGGACTACTGGTAAGCTCTTTACTCCCTCCAGTTCCTTTTTGAACAATGGTTTTAGCACCATGTTCACACCGTTGTTTCTCCCCTTAGTGCATTGACACGCCGTCTCCTTCTGAAACATCGGTTTAATTACCCTAGAACCTCCTTCGGATCTCCCTCATCCTCAACTGGGTAATTATCAGTTCCTTTTTCCGCCGACCCAATTTTCTCACTGCCTCACTAACACGCATATCCTTTTTCAGCGGAATTCTCTGCCATCGGCATTACCTAACTTGGTTCCGCCTCGAGCGTACTCCCTGTGAGCCCCATTCACAGTTGTTGCCTATTCAACACGCTCTCCGGTCTCTCGCTCATTAAGGTGAGAACAGTATTAGTATAATTTATGCAGCCAGTCTCCACGGCACCCTCTCACGACTTAGCCCGCCACCTGCTATCCCCTCATATCGGCGTTCACACTACTCAAATCCAAATAGACGCACGTATTCACTTCACGCGTGCCTGCATCCGTCTCCCGTTGTCCTTACCACCCCACTCCAGTCAATTTCACACTCCACGCGCTCGACATTGATCGTTTAAATGGTCCCTGCATTCCTTATCGCATGCCAAGCCTTCACGCGACCTCTATCTTTACTCATCCGTTCACCCACGCTTCGCATGTACAACTCCGGCTCATATGCCACGCATGTCACCTTGAACAACCAACTCTCGCGCCAAACTTTTCGAGCGGTTTGCCTATAATACTTTTATTCATTCTTCCTTTTTCTTCTCTCATCCCTCCTTTTCCCCTGCTATTTGGTTTTTCCACAGGCAATTTCAATTACAATCAGGCACGTACACATCTAAGTCCTGATGATGATCCTGACACCCTGCACAAAGGATCGAAACGCCGTCGACCCCCCTAAATAGCATGCACGTTACTCCAATGTGTTAAAAAGTGCAATTGCTATTTCATATGAGCTTTTAACATTGCATCTCTGAACAAGCTCTACTTTGTCTTGCCTGAAATGCCTTGTTTGTTTTGTTAATGTCTTTGTTCTACCTTGGGCACAGGACTGTGTCCCACGTACAATTGTTCTTATAAGTGTGTATTCTCTAATTTGCATAAATTAAATCGGTTGTCCGGCTGGACTCCTGGAATATAGCATCGATTCTGAACTATATTTACCTTTGAATCATTTTTACGTTTCTGAGGATCATTGTTGTCTGAAACAACACTCTAGTAGTTCCCTGGCACCTTGAAGTTCCTCCCTTGCATTTCACAGGAATAATAACAAGTCATCTGCATATAATGCTATGTGGTATATTTGTCCTACCTCCAGTCCACGATAGGAGCATACTTATTTATTTATTTATGGTATTTATAAAGCGCTCTGCAACCCTACGGGCATCCTGGCGCTGTGAGAGTATAACTGAGACAGATGTGCATCATGAGTAGGATGAGTGATCAGTTTGTTTCTAGGGTAATTAAACTTTGGGGAATAGCCATGTCTTTACCTTTTTTCGAAATGCCATCAGTTCGCCTGTTTTCCTAATAGCAATAGGGAGGCTATTCCAGAGATGGGCTGCCGCTATACTAAAGGCTCTGCCACCATGGGTGGCTTTCCTGATCCTAGGTATACTGATGAGATTAGTGGAGGAGGATCGAAGGGTCCGAGTGGGTTCATACCATTTAAATTTATTTTGTAATGGTAAGGGGCCCACCCCATGCACTGCCTTAAAGACAGTGCATAGAGATTTGAAGAGGATCCTCTGATGCACGGGCAGCCAGTGTTGGTCAGCCAGTGCAAGAGTGGTGGAGGATCTTCGTCCTCGGGAAAGTGCCATTTTAGCTGCTGCCGCCTGGATGCTCTGAAGTCTGGAAATCAAATAAGCAGGAGATTCCAGTAACAGAGCGTTACAATAGTCCAGGTGGCTGAGAATAATGCTCCTGACTATGGTGGCTCTAGTCTGTGCTGGTAGGAGGGGCAGCAGCTTTCGAAGGCCTCGCATTAAGGCGAAGCAGCTGCTCACCTGCTTGTTGACATTGGTCTCTAGACTCAGGTTGTCATTAAAGCTGACCCCTAGGTTCCGCACTGATTTTACTGGAGTTAGTAGCTCCCCTGACTCCAGAGGCCAAAAGTCAGCAGGCAGGCTTCTAGCAATTCTACCTACTTTGCAGTGCATTATCTCGGTTTTACCACTATTGAACTGTAGTGAGTTACTATTTAGCCAGGATGCCATTTCCAGCATGCAGGTGTGGAAGGTCTCGAGTGAGTCTGCATGAACACCATCAAAAGAAATCATCAGCTGCGTGTCATCCGCATAGTTGATCACGCTAATGCCGTGAGCCTTGATGATGCCCATCAGGGGTTGCATGTAAACATTAAAAAGGATCGGACTGATCGCAGACCCCTGTGGGACCCCGTGTGGAACTGTAGAAAACTCAGACTGGTATGGAGGGAGTGCTACTGCCTGCCATCTGTCCGTCAGATAAGAGCGGAACCAATCGAGCGCAACTCCCTCAACTCCAAAGCTTTTCATCCTTGTCAGCAGGATGTCATGACTCACCGTATCGAATGCGGCGGGCAGATCGGGCAAAATTAAGATTGCTGATTCTCCCCTGTCCGCCCTCATTCGCAGGTTGTCCAGGACCATCAGCAGAGCTGACTCGGTCCCATGGGCTGGTCTGAAACCGAATTGCTCCTCTTCAAGGATGTTGTTAGTTTCCAGGAAGAGGGACAAAGATCTGCTGACCAGCTGTTCCATGATCTTAATTCGATACGGCAGGAGCGATATAGGTCGATAGTTCTTATGGCAATTGGGGTCCAAGTTTGATTTTTTTCAGTAGGGGGGTGACAACTGCCAATTTCCATTCTTTCGGTACGATACCTGTGTCGAGGGATTGATTGCATAGCTGACGAAGTACTGGAAAGAGTTCCGCCCCAAATTCCTTTACTATTTTGTGAGGTAGGGGGTCCAGTGGGGATCCCGATGTTATATTTAGGGCTGTATGCGCAAACTCTTGTTCTGTCGGAGTCTCGAATTTATCCAAGATAGCCTTTGGCATGGGGTGTCCTTCTTTTCCTTCGCTCTTCTTCCCGTTCTCCATGCTGCTATTACACAGCATTGAGGTGGGGGCATCCTTCATGCCCTCAATTATTTTGGTAATCTTTTCCTGGAAGAAGGAGGCCAAACCGTCACATAGTTCCAGTGAGGGCTTGATTTTGCTATTAGCACATTCAGGATGGGACAGATATTTTACTATCCTAAGGATGTCACATGACTTGTTGGAGCTTTTTAAGATTAGATCTGCAAAATAGTTTGCTTTGGCTGTGGTAATCTCTTTCTTGTACTGAGTTATTGTCTGCCTCCAGAGTAGTCTATCCTGCTCTATATAGTTTTTCCTCCAGTGCCTTTCCGCCTTTTTACATACGTTTTTCAGCTCTTTCAGTGTTTCCGTGTACCAGGGCGCGGAAGGGTTGCCTCTTTTTCTGATTACTTTCATCGGTGCGATATGATCAAGTTTCCTGGTTACCTCATCGCATAGTAGGCGATAGTTCGTGGTAGTATCGTTCTCTCGGTTAAACAAGGTCCCCACTTGAAAGAGGTCAGTCCCCTCTTCCTTTTTTCTTTTTAATAGTCCCTTCCAGTCACGACTGATAAAGGTCCTGATCTGCATATTTGCCAGTCCTATATTACCCAGAGTGTGGATATTGAATATTAAGAGATGGTGATCTGACCATCCTACTGGTTGTATTATTCCCATGGTTATAAGATCTTCTGCAGCGAAGATTAGGTCCAGAATATTTCCTTCCCTATGTGTGGGGGTGGTTATCCATTGTTTTAGTCCTAAATTGGCACAGGATTGTGTGATGTTGTAAAGGGCCGTGTCTAGTTGGCCGTTGGTCCACAGGTTAAAATCTCCCAATATCAATAGTCTGCTATGGGAGATTGTCAGGTTGTTAATGACAGCGATCAATTCCTGCTGTTGCATAGCGTTAATGTACCCCGGTGGCCTGTAGCAGATTAGGCCAGTAAGACAATGGCCTGAATCATGCTTGATCGATATCCCAAGAACTTCAACACATGAGACCGTATCAATGTCCAATGTTGCAATGTTCAAATCTTCCCTGAAAATGATTCCCGTTCCTCCCCCTCGTCCCTAGGTTTGTGAACATTCTTATACCCTACTGGGCATGCCGGCCCCAGCTCTGATTCTAGTCCAGCCACCGTCCATGTTTCAGTTGGATACAGAATATCCAGGTTGCTGGATTCGATCAGTAGCTGTATCTCAGTGGCATGTTTTGGGAGGGATCTAACATTTAGTAACCCACTTTTTAATTCTCCCTTAGGTGTATGTCCTTGTTCTGTATACGATGTCTTGTCTAGCGGGATGTGCCAGTTGCCTGAGGCCTGGTCAGATTTAAATAATGGTTCGAGTGGGCGGGGGTTGATATGTGGCAGGCAAACTAGGCAGTTAGGGCAGGGATTCTTATCCTTGGATGTTGTGTTAGAGGCTAAACGTGGGCAGGTTGCTTTGCCGGCCAGTGGATCCAGCATTATCAGGGTATCCCTACTATATCTATAAGTCTCACTATCCGGGATAAGTCGGGCAAGGGGGGTGGCCCTAGGCCCGGTCTCGGCGCAGACGAGCTTGCCTTAAGCGCGCCTTCGGCGCGCAAACGTCGCGCCCGCTGCGCTCGTCCGCTGCGCTTCCGGTGAAAGCACATCCTTTATGGAAGTGGGGAGAGTGCAAAGAGGGGGCGTGGCCAGTACAAGTGGGCGTGTCTTGTGGTTCCGGCAAATGGCGGCAGGGCTGAGAAAAACACCCGCCCGCGACAGCGATCAATCCGCTGTGCGGGGATGTATGTGCCTGAAGGAGTTAGGTGCTCAGGGTATTGGTAAGTTTAGTTTTTTTTAAAACACAGTATTACAAAGTAAAATACATCAATTGCCACTACTCCCGGCTGCGCCTCAGGAGGTTCCAGTTATACTCTCCTAGCCTTGGCTGCCAGAGGCTCCATGGCCAAAGCAAACAGCAGGGGGTGGGAAGGGCACCCATGCCGTGTACCCCGCTCCACTCTGTGGCAGTCCGATATAAGCCTACCCACCCTAACTCTGGCCGTTGAGTCCGTATACATCAGGGCAGTCCATGTCACAAATTTAGACCCTAGCCCAAACTTTCTCATCACCTGAAACGGATAAGGCCATTCAAGGCCATCAAAGGCCTTCTCTATGTCCACTGCAAAAATGATCCTGCCAGTGTAGGAGAGTAGGGTCTGCTTCCTATGGTCACCCCCACTTTTTGCTTTTGCTTCACTGGTTTTCGACTTAGATGTGGCTGTGGGCCTGCTAATCAGACCCACAGCCCAGCTGTTCTCTCTCTAAATTCATACTATGTACTTTAGGTACATAACCCAATTGGTAAGGATCACCTTATAGGGCCCTGTACAGTGTACCTTAGGTACCCAGGGCATGGGTGTACCCTAGGCCTACCAGGGGCTGCAGCATGTATTATGCCACCCCTGGCTGGCCTCCCATCATGACACAACTGGCTGAGTACAGACAGACTCCTTTAATCAACCAGAGAATGGCTCATGCCTACAGGGACACAGGTGCTAGTGCCCTTGTGGACCCTGGACAGATCATGCTAGGTGAAAATTACCTAGTGACCAACACTAGCAATGCCACTACCTCCCATAGTGTGGCAATTGTTAACTTCTCCTGGAGAGGGGTAACTGGCCTCAAGAAAGTTGTGGTAAGTTCAGACCTTCCTGTAGAGTGTCTGTTGGGAAATTACCTTGAAACTTCAGTTTGGGCTGAAGTGGAGTATAGGACCCATGCAGAAATGCTGGGAATAGATGCACATGTCCTTGCTGTGACCAGGTCACAGGCAAAACAAATGCAACACTGAACAAGTGCTGGATCCTGGGACAATGGAACAGACACAACCCAAGAGAAAGAGCAGTAGGGTTAAGGCTGTGGCTTCCCCCCTGCCTCAGGTAGAGAATCAGCCCTCACAGGAGGATGATTCTGAGAACCCTGAAGGAACTGTCCTAGAAGAACTGGAACCTGACCAGGTTGAGTTTCTTGGGACAGGGGGACCTTCAAGGGCAGATCTGAGGCAGGCACAATTAGACTGTCCTTCTCTTGAACCCCTCAGACAGCAGGCTGCTGCTGAGGCTGCAGGGAATGCTCAAGGTACCCATAAAGTGTATTGGGATGAAGGGCTGCTGTACTCAGAGGCTAGAGACCCCAAGCCTGGTGCGTCCAGGAGGTTGGTCATACCATTGAGTTTCAGAGGCTTCCTTCTTACCTTGGCCCATGATATTCCCCTTGCAGGACACTTAGGCCAGAATAAGACTTGGGACAGACTTGTCCCTCACTTTCACTGACCTCACATGTCAGAAGATACCAAGGAGTTTTGTCGCTCCTGTGTCACCAGCCAAGCCAGTGGCAAATCAGGTGGCACCACAAAGGCCCCCCTGATACCACTACCAGTGGTGGGGGTTCCCTTTGAGAGAGTGGGGATAGACATTGTTGGACCAATGGACCCCCAAACAGCATCTGGGCACAGATTCATACTGGTGATAGTGGACCATGCCACCAGGTACCCAGAAGCTATACCCCTGAGGACCACAACAGCTCCTGTTGTGGCAAGGGCCCTACTTGGAGTGTTCTCCAGAGTGGGGTTTCCAAAGGAGGTTGTCTCTGACAGAGGTGCCAACTTCATGTCAGGATATTTAACTGCAATGTGGAAGGAATGTGGTGTTAACTACAAATTCACTACCCCCTATCACCCACAATGCAATGGGCTTGTGGAAAGGTTCAACAAGACCCTAAAAGGGATGATAAAAGGTTTACCAGACAAGCTTAGAGAGAGGTCCCACAAAAGGGGGTTGGCTACAGAACTTTTGTTTGGGCATCCTGTGAGGGGACCCCTATGTCTAGTAAGGGAAGGATGGGAGAAGACCTCTCAGACAACCCAAGCTTGATATAGTGGATTATGTGCTTGGCCTCTGCTCAAGGATGGCAGAGTACATGAAGAAGGCTTCTAAAAACCTTGAGGCAAGCCAAGAACTCCAAAAAGCTTGGCATGACCAAAAGGCTGTGCTGACTGTGTACCAGCCAGGACAGAAAGTGTGGGTGTTGGAGCCAGTGGCCCCAGCAGCACTCCACGACAAATGGTCTGGACCCCACACTATTGTTGCACAAAAGGGAGAAGTCACCTACTGCGTGGACCTTGGGACTCCTAGAAGCCCCCATAGGGTGCTTCATGTCAACAGGTTAAAGGCATATGTTGACAGGGCAGACATGGGATTACTCATGGCTACAGATGAGGGGCAGGAGGAAGATAGTGACCCTCTCCCAGACCTGCTGACTCAGAACCCTGATGATGGTTCAGTTGATGGTGTGGTCTTTTCTGACAGCCTCACTAACCATCAGCAACAGGACTGCATACAAGTTCTACAGGCCTATAGACATATGTTCTCTCTGACCCCAAGTCAGACAAACTGGTGCACCCATGAGGTGGACACTGGTGACAGTCTGCCTGTGAAGAGTAAAATCTACAGGCAACCTGACCATGTCAGGGACTGCATAAAAGTTGAGGTACAAAAGATGTTGGAGCTGGGAGTCATTGAACCTTCAGAGAGCCCTCGGGCTAGTCCTGTAGTTCTTGTGCCAAAGCCTCACACCCAAGATGGTAAGAGAGAGATGAGGTTTTGCGTGGATTACAGAGGTCTAAATGCTGTCACTAGGACAGATGCCCACCCAATACCTAGGGCAGATGAGCACATTGACAGATTGGCAGCTGCCAAGTTTTTGAGTACATTTGACCTGACAGCAGGCTACTGGCAAATCAGACTAGCTGAGAGTGCAAAGGCCAAAACTGCTTTCTCAACCCCAGGAGGACATTATCAATTTGTGGTAATGCCCTTTGGCTTGAAGAATGCACTTGCCACTTTCCAAAGGTTGGTGAATGAAGTCCTTACAGGCCTGGATGACTACTGTGCAGCTTATCTTGATGATTATGCTGTCTTTAGCTCCACCTGAGAGGATCACCTGGTCCACCTGAGGGATGTTTTAGAGGCCCTGCAAAAGGCAGGCCTCACTATCAAGGCCACCAAGTGCCAGATAAGGCAGAGCAAGGTTGTGTACCTGGGCCACCTAGTAGGTGGGGGTCAGGTTCAACCACTGGAGAGCAAGATCCAGACCATAAAGGACTGGACTCCTCCAATTACCCAGACACAGGTCAGAGCGTTCTTGGGCCTTTCTGGGTACTACAGAAAGTTTGTTAAGAACTATGGGTCCATTGTGACACCACTTAATGACTTGACCTCCAAGAAAATGCCAAAGAAAGTTCAGTGGACAGTAAGCTGTCAGAAGGCATTTGATGACCTGAAGCAGGCCATGTGCACTGCACCTATTCTGAAAAGTCCAGATTACTCCAAAGAGTTCATTGTCCAGACAGATGCTTCTGAGTTGGGTGTGGGAGCTGTTCTTTCACAACTGAATATAGACGGTCAAGACCAGCCCATTGCTTTTATTAGTAGAAGGCTGACCCCTAGAGAGAAACGTTGGTCAGCTATTGAGAGGGAGGCCTTTGCTGTGGTTTGGGCCCTGAAGAAGCTGAGGCCATACCTGTTTGGCACTCACTTCAAGATTCAGACAGACCATAAGCCCCTCTTGTGGCTAAATCATATGAAGGGTGAAAATCCCAAACTTCTTAGGTGGTCCATTTCCCTACAGGGGATGGATTTCACAGTGGAACATAGACCTGGGACTGACCGTGCCAATGCAGATGAACTCTCCAGATATTTCCACTTAGAACATGAAGACTCAACTGGTCAAGGTTAGTTTAATGTCCCCAAGTTTGGGGGGGGGAGGGGTTGTGTAGGAGAGTAGGGTCTGCTTCCTATGGTCACCCCCACTTTGTGATTTTGCTTCACTGGTTTTCGACTTAGATGTGGCTGTGGGCCTGCTAATCAGACCCACAGCCCAGCTGTTCTCTCTCTAAATTCATACTATGTACTTTAGGTACATAACCCAATTGGTAAGGATCACCTTATAGGGCCCTGTACAGTGTACCTTAGGTACCCAGGGCATGGGTGTACCCTAGGCCTACCAGGGGCTGCAGCATGTATTATGCCACCCCTGGCTGGCCTCCCATCATGACACAACTGGCTGATCACTCAGCTGGGGCAAGGTTGTGTTATCACCCCTTGCTTAGGTGTAGTATTCCTATACCTACCTTATATATAGACACATGGGTAACCTATCAGTCACTCCTATGGCAGGCCTTAACAATCCTGAAGGCAGAGTGCTTGGTAACATGTGAGATGGTGCTCTAGCATGAGTTGAGCCTGTCTGCAGCTTTCGGAACCATGTCCTTATAGCTGTTCTATGATATCGCCTACCATATACTCTTAAAGTGCCTTATAATCTTAGACGGTTATGGTAACTATGGTTTGGCTTTATCAAAACATGTCGTGTAAGGTGTCTCACACTGTGGAATAATACCCCCATACCATTTCTGGTGATGAGGATATTATTCCTCCCTTCTAGAGGGAGAGACATGTTAAAATCCTACTTTGCTGTTTAACTCTGACCAAAGCCTCAGCATCACAAAATGGATGCTGCTGCCACAGACACGAGTCTGACCTCCTGAAGCTGGGAGCCTGGACAATAGGTTTCCTGCTTGGGGAGGTGCTAGCACCTCCCCAGACAGACTTTAGTGTATTGGGGCAGGGAGGGCTGAAAGGAATGAGACATGCCTGGGGCACACAAGGTGATCCATGCATAGTCCAGTCAAACCGGTACGGGGGCACTCCAGCCCCAGCTCTTGAGCGAAACTGGACAAAGGAAAGGGGGTGTAGCCACCCCCCTTCCTGGTCCCACCCATAGGAGGGACCTTGCAGGTAGCCCAGCCCACTAGCCCAGTATATCAGTAGGTAGCTGAGCCCTGCTAGATTAGATTAACCTGAATCTGCAACTTGAACAGAAACTCTGGACCTTCGACATTCGACCTCAGGAAGAAGACTGAAGAAATCTCCCTTGTGGCCAAGGAGTGACCACCCTGGGCAACCAGGCACCATCCAGCGACCGCTGCTTGCTTTGCGACTGATCCTACGAGGGACGACTGCAGAGACTGACCAGCGCCGAGACTTCCAGACACCTCTGACCCAGATCCACATCTACAGCGAAGCTGAGACCCGTGGAGGCGACGAGGGACGTGGGACCGGCGACTTGGGAAAAGTGGCTAGTACCTGACTAGCGCGACTTCCGAGGCTCCCTCGAGGCTGTGCTTGGGGAATTGAGAAGCCCCCATCCCGAGCACCATCTGCAAAGAAGACCAGCTCCCCAAACTTCACGTGTTCTGCGTGGGGCCCTTCTGCACCTGAGTTGCTCGACGTGTTGTCCGGTTGCTGGCCCGTTGGCTAGTGACCTCTGCGACGACGAACCTTTGTTTTCATCTTGCTGGTCCGGCTCCTCCAGACTGGCACCCGCTCCTCTGTGAAAGAGAAGCACCCCAGACCTTCCTGGTCTGCACCAGAAGCAAGTCCTCCATCCTGCGTGGGTTCCGCTTGCCAAGGCTTGTTGGGTCCTATTCTAGAATGGGACAGACTTGACCCTGCCGCCGCAGAAAGATTAGATCTTCCATTTTCTGATGATGAGATTGAGCGTGCAGTGTTTAATCTACCCTCTGGTAAGGCAGCGGGCCCCGATTCCCTTCCATCAGAGATTTATAAGACTTTTTTTCAGGAACTTCGTCCTGATTTGCTGAACACTTTTCAGGCAGCTAGGTTGGGTACTCCACCTGAATCTTGGGCCGCTGCTCATATAGTCATATTCCCGAAGAAGGGGAAATCCCCTGATCAACCTGGGTCATACCGTCCGATATCATTGCTCAACTGTGATGGCAAACTTTATGCGAAATTATTAGCAAACCGCATGGCCCCTCTCGTTGCGGGACTGGTTTCATTACAACAACATGGTTTTGTGCCGGGGCGTGGGACGGTAGATCATGTTAAAAGGGTCATCGCACTTCTCGACGCCGCGCAGGCTGAGTCCAGATTTCTGTGTCTTGCCCTGCTCGACGCCGAGAAGGCGTTTGACCGCGTTTCCTGGAGGTTTTTGTGGGAGGTCATGACTCGCTTGGGATTTAGTTCTAACTTTCTCCGGGCTCTCCAGATATTTTATCAGTCCCCAACTGCAAGGATTTGTGCCATGGGCTTTAAATCTGAGGACGTTCAGATCAGTAGAGGGACCCGACAAGGCTGTCCTTGTTCTTCAATTCTTTTTGCTTTTTATATTAATCCCTTTGTTAAAATGCTCGAGCTTAGCCTACAGATTCCCCCTTTCATAGCTCACGACGTGAAGTACAATGTTCTCGCGTATGCGGACGATATTGCTGTTATTACATCTGATTTGAATATGGCTTTTGTGAGAAGTTGGCCTGATGTATGATGTCACTAGTTCTAGTGTACACCTTATATCAGTCCAAATACCCTTATGGTGATTGGTTGTAAAGTCAACCTTATAGACCAGCTATCCTAGTGGTAGCATGGACAAGAGCAGTCTTAGGCTAAACTCTGAATGGCATGTGAAGCCAGCTGTGATACCATATATAATCCCTTGAATACCAAATGAAAGGACACCACAACAGATATTTATATAAAATAAAGTGTATTTATTCTAGTCAAACCCTCAGCACTCTTTATGAGATTAGAGGTAAGTACAACACAGTCTTATTTAAGCATACATTAAGTCACACAGGTAAGTAATACAGTTAGGCCCTAAGGGCCACGCAAACCATATACTAAGTAAGTGGTATAAGGACCACTGTCACGGAAATAGAATAGGCCTAGGCCTAGGGAATCGCTGGGGCTACACTACACTAGCAACAGTTAGGAAGTGGGAGGCCCACGGGATTCAGGTGCAGAGTGGAAACACTCACGCGTAATGCGTATAGTCGATAGAAATAGTACAGTTTAGATATAAACAGTTTAAGGACACTTCTGAGGCAGCTAGAGAGTCGAGACTCGGAAACTAGACCCTAGGATAGTCACTACCCTTGTGAGCACCGAAGTACCCAAGTTACCTAGCCCACGGGCTGCGGGTGCATAGGTGTGAACTTGCGTCGGGTTTCGTCGTGGACTTCTATGGATGCCTGAAGGAAAGATGCTGACAGGCAGTCAGTGAAGAGTGTCCGGTGGATCCCAAGGCTGGGATCAAGAAGAGAGGAGACCTGCAAGCAGAAGGGACAGAGTCAAGGTCACTAGCCAGTGACCACGTGGAACCAGGAAGGAACCAGGCGATGTCGTGAAGTTTGCAGGTGAAGGTGAAGCTTGTCGCTGCAGCCACGAGGACCAGGGAACATCGAGGACGACCAGGACCAGGAGGCGAGCTGTCCCACGAAGGCTCTTGCTGTCGGCGGCGTCGAAGTTGGACTAGGACTCACCAAGCCTTGGCAAGCGGAACCCACGAAGAACGGAGGACTTGCTTCTGGTGCAGATCAGGAAGGTCTGGGGTGCTTCTCTTTTTCAAAGGAGCAGGAGCCAGTCTGGAGTAGCCAAACCAGCGCTGAAGATTACGGGATGCGTCGTCACAAAGGCCACTAGCCAGCGGGCAAGCAACCGGACAGACGCGGCAAGCAGGAAAATGCAGAAGGGCCCCACGCAGGACTCGTGGAGTGTGGGGGGCTGATCTTCGGTGCAGATGGTGCTTGGGGTTGGGGCTTCTCAATCCCCGGTGCACAACTTTGAGGGTGCCTCAGAAGCTGCGCTTGAAGATACTAGCCACTTTTCCCAGGTAGCCGGTCCCACGTCTCTCGTCGCCTCCACGGATCTCAGCTCTGCTGTGGATGTGGATCAGGGTCGGAGAAGTCTGGAAGTCAAGGCTCTGGTCGGGCTCTGCAGTCGGTCCCTCGTAGAACTTTAGCAAAGGGTAGTCTCTTGATGGTGCCTGTTTGCACAGGGTAGCCACTCCTTGGCCACAAGGGAGATTCTTCAGTCTTCTTCTTTCGTCGAATGTCGAAGGTCCAGAGTTTCTGTTCAAGTTGCAGGTTCAGGATAATCTAATCTCCTGGGGCCCAGCTACCACTCTTATACTAATCTGGGGGGCTGGGTTACCTGCTAGGTCACGCCTTATGGGTGGGACCTGGGAGGGGGGTGGTTACACCCCCTTCCCTTTGTCCAATTTCGCGCCAGGACTGGGGCTGGAGTGCCCCAGCACCGGTTTGAACTGGACTATGTATGGGAGACCTTGTGTGCCCCAGGCATGTCTCATTCCTTTCAGCCCTCCCTGCCCCAATACACTAAAGTCTGTCTGGGGAGGTGCTAGTACCTCCCCAAGCAGGAAACCTATTGTCCAAGCCTCCCTTGCCGGGATCACTCCCAGCAGCAGGAGGTCAGACTTGTGTCTGTGGCAGCAGCATCCATTTTGTGATGCTGAGGCTTTGGTTAGAGTTAAACAGCAAAGTAGGATTTTAACATGTCTCTCCCTCTAGAAGGGAGGAATAATATCCTCATCACCAGAAATGGTATGGGGGTATTATTCCAAAGTGTTAGACACCTTACACGACATGTTTTGATAAAGCCAAACCATAGTTACCATAACCGTTTAAGATTATAAGGCACTTTAAGAGTATATGGTAGGCTATATCATAGAACAGCTATAAGGACATGGTTCCGAAAGCTGCAGACAGGCTCAGCTCATGCTAGAGCACCATCTCACATGTTACCAAGCACTCTGCCTCCAGGATTGTTAAGGCCTGCCATAGGAGTGACTGATAGGTACACATGTGTCTATATATAAGGGTAGATATAGGCATACTATATCTAAGCAAGGGGTGATTACATGACCTTGCCCCAGCTGAGTGATCAGCCAGTTGTGTCTGATTGGAAGGCCAGACCAGGGGTGGCATAATACATGCTGCAGCCCCTGGGAGGCCTAGGGTACACCTATGCCCTGGGTACCTAGGGTACAGTGTACAGGGTCCAATAAGGTGATCCTTACCAATTGGGAATGTACCTAGGGTACATAGAGTCCATTTTAAAGAGAGAGCAGACAGCCTGAGACCCTGAATGGCAGGATCTCAGGCCAACTAAGTCAAAAAACCAGCTAGACACTAGGCAAAAAGTTGGGGGTAACCATAGTCAGATATCCACCTTCCTACAGCTTTACCCTCTATAGAATTGTTAGCGGAATCTTTCGGGAAATATTCTGGGTATAAACTTAACAAATCCAAAACACAATGTTTGTCTACAGATCAAACTCTTGCACTTGATCATAGGATTATGGAAGAAGTTGTTTATTTGGGTATTAAGATCAGGCCTAACTTGGAGGAACTCGTTAATACCAACTGGACTGAGATATTGGATAAATCGAAACATGCATTGGAATCTTGGCAGAGTTTACATCTTACTCTGGTCGGCAGAGTTCATTTACTTAAAATGATTATATTACCCAGAGTACTTTATTTTTTTCGTGCTGTCCCCTTATTAATCCCCAGGTCCCAAATTCGCCAGTTACAATCAATTTGTGAAAAATATTTATGGGCCCCAGGAAAAATCCTCAGAGCTTCACGCTATATGACGCTCCCCCTTGTTCGCGGGGGTTGGGGAGTACCGGACTTTGCCCTCTATCAGATGTCATGTTTACTTTTAAGAATGCGTACCCTCCTGACCGGAGAGGAAATATCCAATATGGCAGAAAACCCATCGATCTACCATATCACTCTTGGTTCATTTGCAAAAAGCTGTCTGATTTCTAACTTTGACAGTAGCTATTACAAACACACACGGTTCAAAACTATTATATCTGCCTTTAACACATGGAAAAGTGTCAGGAAAATGTGTAATATACCTAAATTTACAATATATACTCCATTTAGGGCTTCACACTTATTGCCGTCAATTTTTGGCGACGCAGTCGCACGATACTGGTATTCCAAAGGTATTACATGTCTTGGCGACTTTGTTTCTGCTGAAGGTTTCCTTCTTTCTTTCAATACACTTAGATTACAATTCGATTTAGATAACAATCAATTCTTTAAATATTTACAGATTCGGGATTTTCTATATAAACGCACCATGCCGTTGTCTTCAAATGACGTTATCGATGCTATCAGACTACAACCACCCATTGGAACTATCTATAAACATTTACTAGCATATCGTACAGATGACATTGACAAAACTAATGAGAAATGGTTAGGCAAGCTAACATCTGCCTCCATCAATATTCAAGAATCTATTAAGATGGCCCATATGATTTTCTTTTCCGCGTCATTAAAAACACAATTATATAAAACCATTTTTAATTTATATTACACTCCGGCTGTGATGATGAAATGGGGTAATTCACCTTTATATTCTAACTCTGGTGAATGTTTTCGTTGTAAAGCCGGTGAAGCCGACTTAGTGCATGTCTTTTATGCATGTCTGTCTTTAACATCTTTTTTTAATCAAACTTCAAACTTTCTCGGCTGTGTGCTTAGGAAACCTGTAGTATTTTCACCAAAGCTAATCCTACTGGGTATAGGGGATGAAATTATTGTGGGGCATCCTCTATTTGAGTTTCGTTTTTTTCTTTTCATTATTGCTGCTACAATTCGCTTATCCATAGCAACAGCCTGGCTGCAACCTCAAGCCCCGAGTTTTGATATATGGCGATCTAAGCTATTTAATTTGTATAATATTGAAACTAGTATATATTTGTTAAAAAAACCTCGCAAAAGACTTTTAGGTCTTACGATTTGGCGCCCTTTAAAAGATTATCTTGATGTTTAACTTATACAGTTGATATGACAGAATGAGATATATGTGATTTAATCTGTTTTATGTTTGTGATACATTGTAATGGTCGGTTTGTGGAACATTAATAAAAAAAAATAAAAAAAATAAAGTGCCTTATAATCCTCGCGGTTATGGTAACTATGGTTTGGCTTTATCAAAACATGTTGTGTAAGGTGTCTAACACTTTGGAATACTACCCCCACCCCATTTCTGGCGATGAGGATAGTGTTCCCCCCCTTCTAGAGGGAGAAGACATGTTGAAGACCTACTACCCGGTTAAAGTTAATCAGAGCCCCAGCGTCACAAAATGGATGCTCCTGCCACAGACACAAGTCTGACCTCCTGCTGCTGGGAGTCCTTTCAGCGAGGGAGGCTTGGACAACAGGTTTCCTGCCTTGGGAGGTGCTAGCACCACCCTAGACAGGGCTTAGTGTATTGGGGCAGGGAGGGATGAAAGGAACGAGACGCTGCCTGGGGCACACAAGGTGTCCCATGCATAGTCCGGTTCAAACCGGTGCTGGGGCACTCCAGCCCCAGTCCTGGCGCAAAACTAGACAAAGGGAAGGGGGTGTAACCACCCCCCTCCCTGGTCCCACCCATAGGAGGGACCTAGCAGGTAACCCAGCCCCCCAGATTAGTATAAGAGTGGGAGCTGAGTCCCTAGGACTTTGGATTATCCTGAACTGAAACTAGACACGAAACTCTGGACCTTCGACGACAAGAAGACTGAAGAATCTCCCTTGTGGCCAAGGAGTGGCCACCCTGTGCAAACAGGCACCAACAAGCGATCTGCCATTTGCTTTGCCCAAGTTCTACGAGAAACCGACTGCAGAGCCCGACCAGCGCCTTGACCTCCAGACTTCTCTGACCCTGATCCACATCCACAGCCAAGCTGAGATCCGTGGAGGCGACGTGGGACCAGCTACCTGGGAAAATTGGCGAGTAGCTTCCAGCGCAGCTTCTGAGGCATCCTCGAAGTTGTGCTCTGGGGATTGAGAAGCCCCAACCCCGAGCACCATCTGCACCGAAGATCAGCCCTCCACACTCCACGAGTTCTGCGTGGGGCCCTTCTGCATTTTCCTGCTCGACGTGTCTGTCCGGTTGCTTGCCCGTTGGCTAGTAGCCTCAGTGACGACGAACCCTTGATTTTCCACCGCTGGTTTGGCTCCTACAGACTGGCCCTTGCTTCCCTGTAAAAGAGAAGCACCTCCGACCTTCCTGGTCTGCACCTGAAGCGAATTTCCCTTTCCGCGTGGGTTGCCTTTGCCAAGGCTTGTTGACTCCAATCGGGTCGTCGACTCCGCCAGCAGCAAGATCCTTCGTGGGACAGCTCGTACCCTGGTTCTGGTCATCCTCGACACCTCCTGGTCCACGCAGTTGCAGAGACAAGCTTCAAGACATCACCTGTGTTCTGCACGACATCGCCTGTTTCCTTCCTGGTTCCACACGGTCACTGGCTAGTGACCCAGACTTTGTCCCCTCTGCTTGCACGTGTACTTCCTTCAAGATCCATCCTTGGATCCACCGGACATCTTCCTCCTGGCCGCCTGCCAGCATCTGTTCTTCAGGCATCCATAGGATCCAGCGATGACACCAGACACATCTTCACACCTATGCACCCGTCTCCTCTGGGTGAGGTAACGCGAGTAATCCGGTGCTCCAGTGGATATTGACTATCCAAGTGTCTAAGTCTCTAGTTGCTTTCTCCTAGTTACTTCGGAAGTGTCCTTATTCTTCCTATTTCTAATTGCTACATTCCCATTGACTTTAATGTAACCCGCGTGTGTGTTTCCACACTGCACACGCTTCCCGTGGGCCTCCCACTTCCTAACTATTGGTAGGGTAGGGTAGCCCCAGCAAATCTCTAGGCCCTAGGCCTACTCCCTGTTCGTGACGTGGTACTTATACTACTTTCTTAGTATATGGTTTGCGTGGCCCCTGGGCCCAACTGTATTTTTCCTGTGTAACTTAACGTATGCTACCTAAGAAATTGTTGTGCTTAGACCTCTGAACTCATAAAGAGTGCTGAGGGTATATGTTAGAATAAATACATTCTAATTTTATATATATCTGGTGTGGTGTCCTTTCATTTGGTATTCAAGGGATTATAATGGTATAACAGCTGGCTTCACATGCCATACAGAGTTTAGCCTAAGACTGCTCTTGTCCATGCTACCACTAGGATAGCTGGTCTATAAGGTTGACTTTACAACCAATCAACATAAGGGTTGTTTGGACTGATACAAGGTGTACACTAGAACTAGTGACATCATATATCAGGCCAACTTCTCACAGCCAGCATGATGCTAAGGCGATTTTAATACCTCATTTCAGCCTTCGCCATTCATAAATTAGTGGACTGAAGCTGAAGACGAACAGTGAGAAATCCCTCATTTACTTGGGAAATAGCGTAATTTCTCAGCCTCTGCTTTAAAACTAGCTTCTATCTCTATAAGCCATGGTTAAGAGCTTGCAATGGACACACTTTTTTCAGATGTGAACAGGGTGCCCACCTTTAAAAGAGGTTCCTACTCTAGTAGCATAGATTGCCTTTTTATAGACATAAGACTCAACTACTTTTAATGGATATGAGAGTCGGTCCCCAATCATCCAGTGGTCATAATTTATTGTCTGCAACCTTATTTGGTGAATCCCTAAATGGATTTCCAACAGGCTGCCAGTACTTGAACCATATATTGCTAACAACCGCAGACAAGTCTCCTGGCCTTATATCTTCAGAAACTTCACACTGAAATCTATTGCTTGTGAGTGTCCTGCCACAATATGAAAATCTCCCCTGCTGCGAGAGAATATCCTAAATATACACAGCCAGTTTTTTCTTGAACTGCAAGGTATTTTTTATAGGGAAGTTGCCTTTAGGCAACCAGTGAACAAGAAAGTGGCTAAATATGATAACACCGATTGCAAGCAAGCAAACAAGTATTAAGAAGAGCAATCATGAAGTGATAGGCTGAGAACATAGAGGCCAGAAGGAATTATAATGCTGCCTTAAAGCAAGCTAAAGCTACCTGAGAAGACAAATAATGGCAGGGACTGCTCCATGCGGCTAGAATAAATGACAATAGGTCTTTCCGGCGCCTAATGTCAGATGGCAATATTGAGACTTCAAGATTTTTTAACTACCACTAACAGCCTGATTGTTGGGTCACTTATTTTTCTAATTTGTATGCTAGAGAGTGTCCTGTTGACCCCCTCTTGTGCCCGGATTTGCAGATACCCTCTTGCACAGCTGGACGGAAATAAATTGAGGCGGACGACCCAGTAATGTTTACTCTTGATATTGGCTACTTAAAACCAACAAAATCTCCCTGCCCAGATAAAAGTCCTTGCGATATGTATAAAACTGAGCCCCACGTATGGGCATGGTATATCAACCTTCTAACTAATGCAATCTCTGCTGGGGCGGAAATTCCTGACTCATGGAGGGGGTGGAAATAATCCCCATTCACAAAAAGGGTGAGGCATGTATTTTATCCAACTACAGTGCAATAAGTCTCATTGATAACTTACAGAAAATCTTCGCCAAACAAGTTCTAGATAAACTCGTATGATGGGTAGAGAAAAGGCAAATTTTGTGCCCCTTCCAACGGGGGTTTCCTCCCAAGATTAGCACTTCTGACCCAGTCCTCAGATTTGCCATCTTAAACTACATGGCCTTTGCAGATCTTAAAGCCGCAATTCATCTGATCCTTCTAGAGAAAATGTGGAGGGTCTTAGCAGACATGGGCACCCCTAAGAACTTGATTCAACTTATCAAGAGATTGCACAATAAAAAATGATGCCCAAGTACAATGGGGCAGAAATGGAGAGCTGACGGAGCAAATCTTAGAATTGAGAGGAGTATGCCAGGGGTGACCCCTGTCCCAACTTTATTTTCCCTGTACATTAATGATGTGGTTTAAGATCTTTGGACTGTAGGAACGACTCCCCCGCAATAAGTGGTAGCAAGGTGCCCATTCTACTCTTTTCGGATGATTCGCTCATTTTCTAAACCCCTGTGAGGCTCCAGATTTTGATCAATAGATTTGTGGGGTTCTGTAGTTTTAGATAGCTAGAACTAAATGCTAATAAAATTATGTATATGGTCCTCGGAGTTTGCCCTACAGAGAATTGTATAGCCAAAGTTGGGAACAAACTGCTGGAAAGAGTTGACAGTTTTGACTACCTGAGGGTTAGGATCTCTGACAAATTCAAATGGGGACGCCAACTCACTAAAAGCGTGCTGCTAGTCCAGCTTAGGTCAAATGCTATCCTGCACCTGCATAGGAGATTGCATTCCAGTTCAGTTACTCCTGCCTTAGACTTTTACAACATGCTACTTTTTTATGGTGCAGAAGTATGGGGCTGTACCGATACCCGCCAGCTTCCTTTTGCAGAGAGCGATTTTGCTAGAGCATTACTCTACGTCCCAGTTGGTTTTTGACTTGGGCATGCCGTGGATCTCTGGCTCTGCCTCCTTGAAACGTTTAGTTTATTGGGTCCATCTCTGGTCTACACCAGAGTTAAAAGTTTATAGAGACTCGCTCAGCAAATTAATGGGAATGAATATAACACCAAATCAGCCCCTTGGTTAAAATTTGTTTTTGATTTGTGTAAAAGATTGGGGCTATTAAGACTCTGGGGCGAGTGTACATCCCTTTCCAAAGCTGAAACAGTGGTCTAAAATCCCGATACTGGGCGTGTGTTTACGAGCTGTATGTTGTTAGTACCCCCAATGAGTCTTTAAATAACTTGGCTGAGATGAAGTCCGGTCCCTGTTTTGAGCCCTTTTTAGGTCTCGCCTGAGACAGCGCTTTAGCGCTGCTCTCGCGAGAGCTTTTGTAAATGGGGGATCTGGAAGTGCAAACGAGTGCTTTCAGGCCTCCAAATACAGTGCATGTGCGCCGGGCGCGCGCACCATTTGGCAGCCTGAAAGCACTCGTTTGCTTTCACTTTCGCGGCCGCACGGCCGCTTTGATGTTTGATCGCGATCACTTTAACTTTCGCGGCCGCTTGTTTTCAGTGCAATTGAGTATGTCATATTTAACATTTTCAAAGGTTACTGATCTAAGGATTCTTCGGCAGCTCTACATGATTATTGTAAATTCTAACTGTGCAGTTGTTATTACCGGTACCACTACCTTCAACAGTATGGCGTGTCTTGCACTCTGTCTTTCGGAGGGGGGACTTGCACAGAGGACATGTCATTTCAAGTGCTGGATTCTTGAAGATAATCAGATGCTCCGATCACGCTAGCAATTGACAAGTGCAGTTTTGTGTCAAGAAATGATGTGTCTGTTTCCCAGTAATTTATGTTTAAAAAAATCTATCCATCTGTATTTGTATTGAGCACCGTGGAACGTATTACCAGGTTTGCTCTGCAGAGCAAATGAAATACAAACAGACTCATCCTACCAAGAACAGCCTTGGCACTTCCAGATGCCCCAACTTCACCCAGTTTCCTCTGCATCAAGAATCATCTACTTCAGGACATTCGTTCCTAAAGAACACCCAGTCGCGCAGGGTTGTTTGCAGTAAACAAACGCCACACAACAGTTTATCTGACGCCTGAGTGGGTACTTTAATATACAGCTCTCAGGCACATGGATACAAACTTTCTAGGCATAGTACAATGCATGTGGCTTTTCACATGATGTAACAGTAGATGCTTTAGAACCTAGGATAATGTGCTGAATGGCTAAATACCTATATATCCTAAAGGCGAGACCTAGTCTTTATGAGGCCATGTGTATCAAATCCCAAAAAGCGGATTGCATTGCTAGCACGCGCACAATCATGCGCATTGTGCCGCCATGCAATCCGCCTTTTGGGAGCACTTCAAAGGGTCCGCTCCCCCGCCTGGAATGCGCTCCCCCCGCCCCCAAGCGCGCGCGCGCCACGCTCCGCCGGACTTGTCTTGTTATCTTTCCCTTCACCTTTCTCTTTCGTTTCTTATTACTGAATTTAATTTGCACTTGAGCCCATCTTTCTTCTGCGCTCAATTTAAACACGGTTATAATTATTCGCCCTGCATGAAACTGAAAACAGACACTGATATGACAAGCCTGAACATTTTAATTCCCCAGGTACCGAAGGCTTTTTTCCCCACTTATCTCACTAGGTAATAAATGTAAATGTAAATGTTGTAGACTTGTAAAGCGCACAGCTGCCCCAGCAACGGGGCGTCCCGGCGCTGTAGACCGCTGGGGAACCCGTCCTGGCTATCCCTGTGAGATGGTCCCTTTCTGGGTATCTCCAAGGTGAAACCAGGCATCCCCGGCGTCTGTGGGGGGCCGTTGTAGAGATGAGGCAAGCTTAATGCCCAGAGTTGCCGAGTGTGTTCCTGGTTAGAGTAGGTACCGAGGCGAGAATTATCGAGTCCATTTTGACCCTGGTCCACGACCCTGCCGCGTCGGGAATTGAACCCTGGTCTCTGGCCGATTCTCTGCTTACGGGTCTGCCGCCTCTAACCAGTGAGCCACACCTCTCCTAAAACCAAATGTTCCAGTGCACGCGCTTAAGAGAGAGGTATTTGCCTGAGGGGAGACAGTATAAATCGGTGTATTGCAACACATTTACTCATGTACTTTCCCGGTAGGTCACTCGCTTTCTTTTTAAAGTGATGTTAAACTTCTGCTAATATATGGTGATTGGTGCAGTTGAGGAGGTTGGCGCCGCTTCTTTGATTCTGCTCTTAGCCCCTGTGCCCTCGGAGAGGTTTTTTGTCTCAGACATACATTTTAAAAGATAGTCTTTTGCAAAAGCCATTAAAGGCGACATCCCGCCCGGTACCCACAATTGATCTTCGCAGCGCACCTCTCTTCTCCCCGGTGTGAGGGCTCATATCCTCATCAGCATTCTTTTAGTTTTAGGCCAGATTAGTGTGTTTTAGGTGGCGAATCTCATTAACCACTGTAAGGCCGTCCTCTTTTGTGATTTCCTTTGGAATTGTAATGTAAACAAGCATTGGCATAGCCAATAGGTCTCGCTTTTGGGACCTTATAAGTATTTAGTTATGCAACTGTTGCATGGCTAAACACTTATAAGGTCCCAAAAGCGAGACCTAGCCCTCTGGCCACAGCCTCGGCATCATACTACTTCAAAGGGTCCGCTCCCCCGCCTGAAAGCTTTGTTATCTTTATGGGGCCATGTGTTTCAAACACATGGCCCCATAAAGACAACAAAGCTTTAACAACGGACGAAAGTGAACCGTGATGTTGCTGGCGTTGGTGGTGGGACGCAGCCTGTGACACTTCTTGATCCCTTGGTGAATGGCGTCTGGCGCTGAGGGCGGCGTGGACAGTGGCGGTGCGTCCATTGGGGCGATGCCCCACTAACCCTGCCAGCCAGCACAATGATGATCACAGAGTCAACTCAATCAAAAAAAGAGAAATCCTCGAGAGACTGCACGCTGCGCATTATGTGTTCGCGGTCGCGGATTCAATCGCGGCGCTGATGGGTGGGGGCAGGGCCAGGCTGAGTGACAGCAGAGGTAGCTGGCAGGTGCTGCAATACTAATACCAGTGCGGGTAAGTGCGCATGCTCGATTTTGAGAGCTGACCATCCCGAACATGCGCACTACCCATAGGTAGCCACTCAACCAGGGAAGCGAGTTGAGGAGGGGGGGGGGGAGAAATCAGAGCCGAGGGTTGCTTCATGCAGCAGCCCCCGGTCTCCAAATGGGCGAGCCGTCATCAGTGCTCTAGCCAATCCAATCCGGGCGCTGCTAATGCAGCGTCTGGATTGGCAGAGACACCGCGCAGCCTGAGGGCAGGCATTTGCCGCATTGGGTGCCGCGCGTGGGTCGGGTGGCCCTGCCGCACTGTGATTGGCAGGCATACATTCGTGACGTGACCGGAGCTTGCGCAGGCTCCGTCACGGTCACCGCGTCGTCGTTACTCAGTGCCACGAGGAGACTGACTGCTGCTGTGACCACGAGACCTCGTGCGGTGCAGGCGCAGCCACAGGCCTACTACTTTTCTGGTGGGTGGCGATTCATGTCGAATCGAAGACGTGTGTGTGATTGTGAACTTAACTTAACTACTTAGTCCGAGTCGACAGCACTCTGCAAAATTGTGTGCGGTAAGGCCTCCAGTTGCCGCCGTTGCTGCAGTGCACTCCTATAATAGAATAGTCAAGCTCCCTGAGGCTGAGAGTATGACATTGCGGCATTTGGAAAATATATTTTTTTGTTGCATGACTTGTTGTGCCCTTCGAATGAATGTATGATATGTAGCCTTGTGTAACGTAACCGGTGCTCCGACTTCGAGTCGAGTTCGCGCTATATAAATCTGCAGCAAAAAAAAAATAATAAACTAAATCCAGCCAACCAAAACACAGAAAAAGGCCGCAAAACTATTAAACTGTCAAATGACATTCACGGACATTCCTATTATATGACGGCTGTTTCAAAATCATGCGCAACGTTGTACCAAGTCCATTATCAGGCAAAAAATCATAATATTGAAGACATATATTTTGGATTCTTAAATGGTGGAATTATTTAATGATTGCGAGAGAGGGTGTGTTCATGCGCAGCGTTGCTTATAAACCTGTGGGGGTATACCATGGTTTCGGTTCGTAGTGCAAGCTGCAGTGGCCTCCGGACGAGGGCCCTGGCAATTATGTATTTTTTTTGTTTTTACAAATTAAGCACTGAACAGCACTCAGCAGCCAATGAATGACCCAGAATGCAGGGGTATGCCCTCACAGAATGTGAGTAACATATTTTGAGGATGTCAAATGACTAATCAAGGAGACTAAGGCCAATGAAGTAGATCGTTTAACGATTTCTTAATTAATTACATTCTGAGAACCACAATAAAGCAATGTACTGTATTTTTCTTTTACTATAGGGTTTATACAGTAGTTATGTCTAGGAAGCGTATTTTGTTTCCATGTCGAAACCACAAGAACCACATTTTTTAATGCAATCAGAGTTTTGGGTGGGTTTTTGTTAACAAAGGGATTGTGCTTAAGGACTCTGCACAGTGACGTAAGGAGCGCAGGGTCACTCTCTGGCGCGCGTGCGAAACCTCACCACGCGCCTTTATAAGTAGGCCTCTCGGGGGTGTACCCTCTGCCCCTCGGGCTCTGGAACCGTGGGGCTGCGCCTGTTTAGATACTAGTGAGCATTCTGTGTTTACCCTACTTTTTAAACAAGAATCTGGGTTCAACCTTAATGTCAACCTAGGTAGTGGGACGAATTGCGGAGGGCCAACCCAAAACAGGCAAGCAAACATTACGTGCCAAAAACAATAAGGCGCACTGGACAATAAAAACACCCTGCGAAGGTTTTAACATCAAACACAAAGCAACATATCTCAACAGTTTGGGAGCCTCGTGCAGAAGTGTTCCTGATGATTCATTTCACTTAAAAGGTGAGCCGAGTCGGCTCACCTTTGTGACAGGCCTACTACTTTTCTGGCGATTCATGTCGAATCGAAGTGTGAACTTTACTTAGTCTACTACTCTGCACAGCACTCTGCAAAATTGTGTGCGGTAAGGGCCTCCAGTTGCCGCGGCGGCTGCAGTGCACTCCTATTATTTAAATATTAGAATAGTCAAGCTCCCTGAGAGTATGAGACTGCGGCACTTGGAAAATATCTTTTTTGTTGCATGACTTCATTTTCTTTTTATTTTGCCAAAGTTACCATGTTTTTCAAATATGGCCTTTACTTATGGGAAAGCAAAGCCATCCTATGAAAAGTAAGTTTTTTTCATGTCGGTGGGCATTTTGAGACAGCCAAGAGCAGCCCCTTCTGAAATGTTTTGAAGCCATAGAAGCCAATGATGAGTTTGATTACAAAAGTCAGATTGAAGCCCATGGCTTTGGTAGAACACTACAAGACAGAGAGTTTCAGTTCTTACTGTTTTTATTTCATGATATAATGGTAGCTGTCGACCTGTTATACAATCAGTTACAAGCACGAGAGATAGATACTGTCAAAGTGCAAGTATATACTACTATGTTTGTACAAAGCATAAGCAAAGTGAGAGATGGGGTTGACAATTTAGACAGCAAACTGCCAGAGAAATCTATTTTCGCAAACCGCAGGAAAAACATCACCACTATGGTCCGAATTGCAAAGGAGATCTGTGACATTGTAATTGTGCAGGCAAAAGAGCGTTTTTCTTTCACAAAACATTTGGTGAGTGCCACATTATTGCAAAGTCAACAGTTTGCCAAATATGATGAATCCTTCCCGGAGCGTGCTCTGAATGAGGCTGTGGGAGCTTATCCTATGCTCAATAAAGAAGAGCTGAGAACTGAGTTGACTGTACTGTACGCAATGCCTGTGTACCGGAAGGCCACAAGTGCCTTGTCTTTGCTGGTTTTAATTCATAAACTTAATATGGAAAAGTCACTTGGAGAGACAGTGGCTTTACTTAAAATTGTCATAACCACTCCCTATGACAACAGTCGAGGCAGAACGATGTTTTTCAGCCTTAAAGAGGATTAAGACATTCCTGAGAAACACCATGCTTGAGGAAAGACTCAATGCTTTGGCAATGCTCTCTGTAGAGAGCAAGCTAGTTCAGAAAATCCCGGACTTTAACACTAAAGTTATTGAAAAGTTTGCTGCTCTTAGAGAGAGACGTGCTGATTTCATTTACAAAAAGTAAACAATTTTCAATGCTGCTACTTTGCAACCAGTTTAGTTTGTTAAATAAAAAACATCTGTGAGTGAGGTACTCAGAAATGCATTGTATCTCGAAGTCTGTTATGAAGGTCTGTGGTTATACACTGAATAAGCAGCTACCTATGTTATATGACATCTCTTTATTAATGTTATAACTGCACTTTCACAATTGCTTTATCAACCTTCCTGCTTTCTCAAATTTGCTTGAAAATGCACCATTTCTCTTCTCTTTTTTCAAAATTTTCTCGGGGGGAGAACCCCCCCGAACCCTCCTTATAGAGGTTCGGGCTCGCTCGCTACGCTCGCTCGCAACGGTGAAGTATAACAATCATTTTACGCCCACCACTTTAAAATGTCACCAGCCGCCCCTGGGCGTGGAGGCAGACGGCGCTGTTGCTTGCTGTTCAGCAAGCCCGTGACTTTGATCTTTGGCAGCGCTGGCTTCCGCTGTACCTCCAAAGGGGGCACCCATTCAGGCCGCTACCCACCCCTTTCTTGGACCAACTGAAATAGTTGGCATTGCCCAGTCTTTTGCAACCCCCCGTTACTCACACACACAAATACATACCCTTGTGTATGTGTATGCGTGCGAGTGCATACATGGACACAAGCACGTGTGCAAATGCACCGCAAACATATACGCATCGCTATCACACATACACACTGTGACACACACTCTACCGTGCCACACACACACTCTCTCTCGTTCAGCCTTTCAAAACCCATCAGAGAGACTAGGGAGACAGATGTTCCCTTCTCTTTTCCACTCGAAGGGCACGTCTTTGTGCTTCTGCAAACCGCATACAGAAGGGACTCGAGACGAGAAAAACAAGTAGAAAATTTCGGTTGTAGAATGATTATACAACAGCCTTATTCGTGTGCAGAAAGTTACCGAGACAAAAAGGCGGGAATACAAATTAAGGAATCTGCCTGTAATTCCCCTTTGCCCCAAAATCACTGTTTGTTTGCAGCTCCGTCCACCTGCAGGGGTTTCCGTGAAGTTCTTATTGGCCGCTTCCAACAGCATTCACCACGAGCAAGTGATTAACAAACACTGTCTGTTTTACCCTCAAGTGCTCGCCATTGTCCACAAGGACACTGCACTGGCGAAGTGTGTTTCATCTAATTTGATTTACCTTTGCTATTTATTTTAGAGAAGCACATGTGTGTGACAGCTTCGTGTAGGAAGAAAGTGCGGTTTTACCAGACTATCGGTTAGTTTACAATGTAATATCTGTTCCAGTAAGAGTCTAAAGGGTTGTAACCTGACATTCCTTAGTGAAAGGTCGCCCAAGATAAACTCGAGTCTCAGTCAGAAATCATTCGTAACTGAGGTGCCTTAGTCCCAGATTTCAAGCTATGCCAAGTGTCCGACAGTTTTGCCATTGACACAACGCAAAAGTTCTCTGAGGGAGACTGGCTTGGAATATTTTCTCTTCAAGCCTGTCTCTGTCGGTATCTTGTTTAACCTCGTAGATATACTTATTTGAAATGGCAACAAAATATGCTTTGTATAATGCCTGCAATTTCATTAACGTTACATTTATGCACTAGGTCTCGCATTTCCGCGAGTTTGAGCTATTGGCATTGCAAATAATGCCTTTTATTATTTGTTTTTGTTTTAAAACATAAATAAAAGGCATTGTTATTTACAATGCCAATAGGTGAAACTCTCGTAACTGCGAGACCTATTGCATTGCAAATGCTTGTTTGACTGTATAGCTGCCCCTATCTTAAAGAGTCTTTATGTACGCCTCCGGTTTACTTGTCTTCCATTGAGATCTTTTACAAACAATTGGAGCAAATATTTGTCTACCAATCTGTGGCTCTGTCTCTTAGACGCTTGAACACGTTCTGCTTATATGCTCGGAAGATTTAGGGTACTGATGGAAGTGGTTGCTCTGTTATGTTTAAACATGGGGGTAACTCTCTTTTCAACAGCTCTCAGGATAATGAAGAGCGATACCTCCCTCTCATTTGTGTTTGCCATTCGCCGATTTCTGACAAATGTTTTGTGTCCCTGGATGCCCCCGATTAATCGGACTGATTAGAATATCCGATACCTACACATGACATTGGTCTGATTGAAGCAGCTTTTTTTATGGTTTTTCTGGGATTATAACCAGGAAATTTCTAGTTCTTACTTACATTCTTGCTCAATTTTAAGTTGTATACCTTTCTGAATGTGTTGTTTTAATCCACTGTGTGTCGCACAAGTCTCATACCCAGGGACTAATGATATGATACCATCACACAGTTTCTCGTTATGATGTTTTATAAATTGATCTAAGGATGTGATTCATGCATCTTTCTCTCGTACGTTTGCACTACCTGATGGCACTAATCATTTGATTTTATTACATAATCTTATGGAAAATGTTTTATACACTGTTTTAATGATGTGATTTTATTACACAAATTTTGTGTAAAGTTTTATACACTGTTTTAATGATGTGATTTATGCATTTGTGTTTTACCTTTGTACTACTTTGATGGTTTTTGACAACCAAATAAAGTATCTTAATGATGATTATGAAGAATGATTCATCTCGGACATGCTTTGAAATTTGCTATGAATATTCAATGATCAATTTTGAAGATCTTGCTTCACTTGATAAACCTTTTAAAGCCATAAATAAACCCCTGTGGGTTTCCTTCATTTTCTTGTTCGTAATGGGCCTGCATACCAGTTGGCATGCAGCAGTAATGACCTCCGTAGCATTTCAGTGAGGGATGGCTCAAAGACTAACAATTAAAAACTTATATCGGTCTCTATATGGAGAAGTGTGGCTCAATGGTTAGAGCGGCAGACCCTGATGCAGAGATCTGGCCTGGGACCAGGGTTCAATTCCCACCTCAGCGGGTCTTGGGCTCAATTTCCTCGGACCTAACAATTCTCGCCTCGGTGCCTACTCTAATCATGGGTCCCACTCTGCAACTCTGGGCAATAGCTTGCTTAATCTCCACAACGGCCCCAACAGTGCTGGGGATGCCTGGCTTCACCTTGGGTGTGCCCAGGAGTGGACATTTCACAGGGAAAGCCAGGAAGGGTTCCACAGCGGTATGAGTACAAGTGCCAGGACGCCCCGTCGCTGGGGCAGCAGTGCGCTATACAAAATTGCATTTCATTTCATATATCTCACGCAGTTATCTGGTTACATGGGACTGGACAAAGTCACAAGTTCAGGATGACTGTGATGGCCGAACACTGGGCCTGGTTACTCCTGCTGGAGATTTTACCTTCTGACTTCTGTACGACAGCTGCGCAGCACCAGTCCACATAGCTCTGCATCACTCAATGCAGTTCTTTGGCGTTCTGGGTCACTCGGTGACAAATCCAGTGGGCCTTCAGTTAGGAGCTGTGCGGCTCTGTGTCAGATACAGTGAAACTTTCAGTTAGACGGACAGAAGTGCATTCTGACTCCCGTCAAGGGTCCAGGATCTTGAGCAAAGCATTTGGGGGTCAGGGCTCACTCCAAAGAGGCCAGTAAAGGGGATAAGGTCAGATCCATTTGGGGCTGGGAAGCAGGAAAAAGCCTCTGGAAACTTGTTATATCTCTGTAGTTCGCACAAAAGGAATAAAAACTGGCCCTTGGAGTCACTACTGGGGTCCTCGGTTCAAGGCAAGCAGGTTCTGTCTTCTTTCAGACAGCAGGACAGTCCTGATTCGTCACATGTCTAGTAGCGTTCTAATTTCAGGTTCTGGGGATGCCACTTTTTTATGCCCAGTGCCAACTTTGGGTGAGAGACAATCCTTTGTCTACTTCCTAAACTGGTTCTGGTCACTTCCTCCCTCTTCTCTGGGTTTAGTCCCAGCCTAGCTAGCTAGTGAAACAAAGGATGGGACAGACCTGGTGTTGGGTACTTCTTTGAAGTGTAATCGTGCAAGGGTATAGCTCCTCCTCAGCCATCCTGTTAGGGAGACCCACACCTCCCAAAACCCAGGCCCTATGTCCAGCATATGAGAGCAACACACATCTCACTCCAAGGAGCCAACAGGGTCAGGAAACACCTGGACACTGGTAGAACAACACTACTTTAGTGGGTGGCACAGGGTGCTGAAGTCCACCAGTAGCATTTAATTTACAGACCCGGACACTTATACCATATACTAGGGAGTTACAAGGAAATCAGATGTGCCAACTAGGTATATGCCAATGTTATCATGTTTAAAAAGGAGAGCTCAACCACTTCACAACTGGTTAGCAGGAGTAAAGTTCACAGTGCCCTGTAGCCAACAAAAACAGGTTCAGCTAGAGAAGGCACATATAGATAATTTTCCAATTTGCTCCCCGGCACCTAACAGTACCTACATATGAGATATTTTAAACTTCTACACCAATGAATGAGCTATACTTTTAAATAGCAGATGAAGAGTAACTGCCTAATCTTAGATGAAATCCCCCCTAGCAGCCATTGTTGGATGGGAGAACGTTTATCACAAAGAGTACTATTTCCTATGCAGGTTTGTATCTTTCAAATAGCCCAACTCGTAGGTCAGAACTTTGTAAGGCTTTTTTCTGATGGATACTTCTATTTGCACATTTCTCACCTTTTGAGTATTTGTCAGACTATTTTCAGAAAACTTCATAGCAGAGCTCCATGTAGTTCTACAAAGGCACCTCACTGCCCCAGAAACGTCAAGGCCATGCAAGCGTGATCCCAACGCTTTTGAGCCTGGGCATCTGCACTTATGCTTCCAACTCGGGAGGACCTTCTGTCTCAGCAACAACGCAGGGTTCCTTCATATAGGTTTCCACAATCTATATCACTTATGAATCTCCACAATCTTCACAACCATGCATGGAGATTGAGCAGAAGACGTTATCTAGTATTGGATCTTTCATAGATTCACATACTTGAATCGTCCCGCCGTCGAGGTGGAAGTCTCACGGTAACAATAAACATATATATAATAGTAGTAATACATATAATAATATACTATATTGCACTGTGCAGTCACTGCAGTAGCCCATCCATGTCCTTTTGTAAAAAAAGAACCAAAGTTGAAACACAGCCAATCAGACTCTAGAACACTCTACAGAGAGTCAAGTCCCTCAGATTTTCTACCACACGTGGTTGTGACAGGGAGTCTCCCTAAGCTCTTTCAGTTTTCCTCTTCAATTGGATTTTTGTGAGTACATGATGTCTGATTCTTCTAAAAAAATGATTATTCACACCTTGTGGGAAGAAAAGGCTACATTTTGAAGATCCCTCTTCATAAGGTAAAGCACTGTAGGATCTGCAGGACTTTTTCCTCCAAGACCTTAAAAGACAGGGAAGGCAGATTACTCATTTGGCTGGAAAGGCTGAAATCAAAAACCTCTATGGTGTCTGCTGAGGAAGGCAGTATTAGTTCCCAGATGTCAGTCCATCAGGCTAAGAAAAAGGACAGATCTGAGGAATCCCCTGAAGGACACAAATCTTCAAAAAAGACCCATCATGAGTCTGTTCATACTGCCTCTAAAAAACGGAAGTACCATTCCCTTCTGAGGAGAAATCTGTGGTAAAAGCTGCCTCAAAAAACGCCCTCTAATACTGCCTCCAAACAGCCTAAGAATCAGTCAGAGTCTGTTAAGACCTCCTCCTCGTCGAAAGACTTCGCCGACGACGAAACCACCTGTGCATTTGGCACCCCAGCATTCCTTGTCGGCGCTTGCATCGTCGACGGAAGCTTCAACAAGGACTGGGCAATCGCCGACGATAACCTCTGCGCCGTAGGCACCTACACCATCGACGAGGCCTCTGACGCGTCTGTCGACATCTATTCCATCAACGACACTCCCGTTTTCCACAATTCCTTCATCGCTGACGCCCCCCCCCCCCCCACGTCGACGATGACCACTTCATCGACGACGACTATGTCAGCGGCAATAGTTCTGCTGTCGACTGCATCGACGATTACTACACCGTCATTGACAACAGTTATTTCAGCATCGACAGTATCCGTTTAACCGTCCACAAACATCTTGTCGACGCCGCAACAAAGAAGGCCCTCTTCATTGCAATTCACTCCAGTTTTGTCATCCAGGTTCTCGTCAACGATCCCGTCGACAGAGGTTTCTACCAGGACCCTTGTTACATCTCTACTGTCCCTCCTAGTCAATTTTAGGTGGAATCTAAGGTTGATGGGTTGTTCCGTCTGGCCCACAGCCACCTCTCAACTTCACGTAAAATTTAAAGAGGAGGATGATAAAGATTAATATTATGGCACACACTACCATCAATCTATGGAAAGGTCACAGGTGTTGATGCCTCGAGAAGAGCCTATGATTCAGATGCCTATGGCGTTAGTACAGGATTTAACATCTATGCTGCAAGACTATCAAACTCTCTTCCCTGCAGCAGCAGGTTCTTTTAAGAAACAAAGGTCTTCTCCGCCTGCTTTAGACTCAGCGGCAGCTTAGGTACCCATGATGGAGGCTCAGGATTCTGTGCCTGTGCCACAAGAGCAGATGCCACAGGATGATGCTGTCGCTGAGTAAGGTGAAATTCCTAAGATGCCTACTACCATAGATGAGTGGGAAGACTACCTAATTCCGACTCCTTCTCCGCCAGCTCCTCAAGCAATTGATTCTCCTCCTGCGGATATTGGGGGCTTCCATGGTATTATGAAGAAAGCGGCAACTCGTTTCCACCTACCCATGCCTGTGAAGCAGTCTGACTGCTTCTTATATGATTTTAAGGACCAAAACAGAAAATCTGTCTGCGCAATTCCTATCATAGATAATACCTGAGAAGAAGGTGTAAAAATCATGAAAAATCCCTATTCAGTGCGGGCAATCCTTCCTAGAATTTACAAAAAATACAAGGCCCCCGACAATGCACCTCCATGCCTGGTAGGACTACCTAGGCCGGATTCAGTAATTTCCCGACTGCGCAGCGAAGATCATGGTGTCCTTTGGTACCCATTACTGCGCCACCTGATAAGGATGGAAGGCGCTTGGGCAATATTGGGAAGAGATTCACCACTATGGCTGGTGCGTCAGTGCCTGCTGCAAATTCTCTATCAATTCTAGGGAGATATGACAGCCAAAGGTGGTCTGATATTGCGCCATACCTCGAATTTTTGACAAACCAGAAAAAGCAAGAAGCAAGAAAGATTCTGCTTGAAGGGAAAAGGTCAGTATCGGAAATTATAGACATATTCATGGATTTGGCATCTCTAGGTTTTAGGCAACTAGCTGGAGCAGCAGTTCTCCATCACCAAGGATGGCTGAAGTCTACCACCTTTCGTCCTGAGGTGCAAAGTAAGATCTTAGACATGCCGTTTGATGGGGACGCACTGTTTGGCAAGCACATTGACGAGGCTTTACAGGAAATAAGGAAAGAAAGACACGGATACAGCTAAAGCTTTAGGAACACTCCAGTATAAGAAGACAACCTTTTGGGGGCCTGTGGCAGAGGATCATATTCCTTTCAAGGGAACTATCAGAAATTCCAGCCACAGACTTATCAATATAGATATGGCTTTCAACAGCAGCAGTCATATAGAGCCCTTCCAGCTGCCGCTTGCTCCAGACAGCAAAATAGTAGAAAGCAACCCCCCAGGCCAGGGACAATGCTAGAACACAGTGACACCTCCCTAGCACCTGCAACAATTTGGCCAAGCACCAACCCCAATGCTGCAAGCATTTCCTTACATTTCAACCAATGGGGCAAAATCACTTCACACAAGTGGGTCCTGGACATAGTAAAGTATGGTCATACCCTAAAATTCGTAAAGATCCCACCGTCTCATCCACTTCTGAAGAGGCTTCCACCTCATCTCAAACTTCTCAGAAAAGAAGCCATGGTTATGCTCCAGAAAGGATCTATAGAAAGAGTGCCTCACTCTCAGGTGGGGAAAGGTTTTTATTTTTGTTTCTTTCTGATAAAGAAGTCGGGAGAGTGGAGGCCAATTCTAGACCTCAGAAAATTAAAGAAATATCTGCAGAAGTCGTCCTTCCGCATGGTCACTCTCCAGGAGATACTACAGCTTCTCAATCATGCAGATTTTAGGACAACACTAGATTTGCAGGATGCATATTTCCACTTCCCTATTCATCCTAAACATCGAAAGTTTCTATTTTTCACTGTGGCAGGTGCTCATTTTCAGTTCAGAGTGTACCCTTTTGGTCTGCGGTCAGCCCCAAGAGTATTCACCAAGTGTCTGGCTCCGGTTGCTGCTCATCCCCGGCTTCAGGGCCTGCAGTTGTTTCCTTACCTAGATGACTGGTTGGTGAAAGCACAGTCTTTTCAACAGGCCTCAAGAGCAACTTCAACCTGCCTACAAATGTTTTGTTTCCTGTGGCTAACACTCAATTTTCAGAAGTCAGTTCTGCAACCATCTCAAAAGATGCTTTTTCTTGGAGCAGTCCTAGACATTATCCAAGACAAGGCATTCTTGTCCAAAGAAAGGCAAACACACCTTATTTCTCTAGCAACAAAGCTAAAGGGAAAAACGATCACTTCTGTGAGGCTGATAATATCTCTACTAGGCATGATGTCCTCTGCAATTCTGATGGTACTTTGTGCTTGTCTCAGAATGAGATCAATACAGGAGGAACTAGACAATCGATGGCTTCAGGTGACCAGATCGTTCAACGACCTGGTGTGAATAACTCCAGTCAGGAAAACAGCTCTGCTCTGGTGGCAACGTTCCAGGTTGTTTCAATAGGGCTAACTTTCCTTTCTCGGATGCTGGATTTCGTCCTCACTACAGAAGCTTCTCTAGAAGGATGGGGGCCCACCTTCAGGACCTCCGGATAAGGGGCAAGTGGTCCAAAGCACTCTCAAAAATGCACATCAACTCTCTGGAGCTCCAAGCCATTTCTCTAGCCTTACAGGCTTTCCCTCCAAGGATTCCTGGGGCCTCAGTTCTGATAAGGACAGACAATACCACATATATGCATTACCTGAACAAACAAGCAGGCATACGCTCCCACTTCCTAACGCAGGAAGCACAGGAAATCTGGAAGTGGGTTCTCTCTAGCCACGTATCTATCAAGGTGGAACATTTCCCAGGAGTGAAGAACAGTCTGGCGGATACTTTGAGCAAGACTGCCAACCTTTGCCATGCATGAGAGCTAGATCAAAAGGTTCTCAAGTCCATCTACCAGATGTGGGGCAAGCCCAACTTGGATCTCTTCGCTTCCAGAATGAACCGGAAATGTCAATTCTTTAACAGCTGGGAGCCAGAAAAAGGTTAATCGGGAAACGCTTTTCTAATAAGGTGGACAGGGATCTGCGCCTACGCGTTTCCTCCTTTTCTGTTAATTCAAAGGCTTCTGATGAAACTGAAAAGAGAGCCGTGCTAAATGATTCTCATTGCTCCACGCTGTCCACGCCAGCACTGGTTCACAGAGCTTCTCCTGCTCTCAGAATGCAGCTCTTATCGCCTTCCAGTGTCATCGACACTGTTAACAAAGAACAGGGTCCAAATTTTCCATCCACATCCAGCCCCACTGCAGCTACATGTGTGGTTACTGACCCTGCTGAGTTCAAGGACTTAGACCTGCCACAAGACTGTAGAGACATCCTTTCTGAAGCAAGGGCACCGTCCACGATTCAAACTTGCACTCTTAAAGAACAAGTTACTTACCTTCGGTAACGCTTTTTCTGGTGGATACAGTATCTGCCTGTGGATTCCTCACCTTGTGAATATCCCCTGCGCCAGCATTCCACGGAACTTTTCTTCCCCAGCATTCCACGTGGGCGACGTCATAATACATCGGCTCCGCTCGCGACTCCGTATGACGTCACCGGAGCCATAAGAGGCCCACGTCGGCGTGATGACGTCAGTTCCACCCATTTTTTCCGTGCCTTCGAGGCGAACAGGTGAACCAACGACAAACCCAAAGAATACACAGTATACAACACTCCAACACATATACACAGTATATAAAGGAGAAAGATGCCAAATGAACAAGCATTTCCAACAAATGTACAAGCATCACAAACAAGACTTATCCTATGGCATACGAAGGTGGACAACGGGGAGGCGGGTGGGCCAGTGAGGAATCCACAGGCAGATACTGTATCCACCAGAAAAAGCGTTACCGGAGGTAAGTAACTTGTTCTTCTGATGGATACATCTGCCAGTGGATTCCTCACCTTGTGAATAGATTCCCACAGCAGTCCCACTCCCGGAGGAGGGTGTCCACCTTCCTATACCAGAAAGTCTTGTAACACAGAGCGCGCAAAGTGGCCCTCCCTCCTCATCTCTGAGTCCAAGCAATAATGCTTTGCGAAAGTATGGAGGGAGGCCCAAGTCGCGGCCTTACAAATATCTGCCACAGGAACACCCCGGGCCAGAGCAGATGTTGAAGACTTAGCTCTAGTAGAGTGAGCACGAATACCCTCAGGAGGAGTCTTACCAGCCAGGGCGTAGCAGATCTTGATGGTAAGGACAATCCACCTTGATAAAGTGCGCTTGTGCACCGCTCTACCCTTTGAATGACCAACGTAGGCAACGAAAAGTTGATCATCAAGGCGAAAGTCTTTAGTCCTGTCCAAGTAAAAGCTGACAGCTCTCTTTGGGTCCAGACGATGGTGTCTTTCCTCCTCTTTAGAAGGATGAGGGGTGGATAGAAAACAGGGAGGGTAATAGACTGCCCAAAATGGAAAGGAGTAACAACTTTTGGCAGGAAGGCAGCCCTGGTCCTGAGAACCATCTGTTCAGCATGTAAGGTAAGAAAAGGAGGTTTGGAACTAAGAGCTTGAAGCTCACTCACCCTCCTTGCCAAGGTTATGGCTACAAGAAAAACCACCTTAAAGGACAACAGCCTCAACGGACAGCTATGTAGAGGCTCAAAAGGAGACCCCATCAGAAAGGTCAAAACAAGATTAAGATCCCACTGTGGCATCACAAAAGGAGTGGGAGGAAACATGTTTGTAAGGCCCTTAATGAACCTCAGTACAACCGTAGATTTAAATAGCGACGGTTGATCCGGAAGGCATAGAAAAGCCGACAAGGCCGAAAGATAGCCCTTGACCGTGGCCACAGCACAGCCATGCTGAGCCAAGGAAAGGGCAAACTGGAGCACCTCAGAAAGATGGGCTTTCAAAGGGTCAATGGATCTCTCTCCACACCATTTAACAATCTTGGACCACCTGTAGGAGTAAATGGACTTGGTGGAGTGTCGCCTGGCCGATAAAATAACATCCACCACATCAGACGGGAGAGAGAAAGAATGCAGGTTGCCCCGTTCAATCTCCAAGCATGAAGGTGTAAGCTCTGGAGGTGGGGGTGTAGAACCTGCCCCTCCGACTGCGAGAGGAGGTCTGCCCTCAGAGGGAGACGGAGCGGAGAGCACGAGGAGAGGTGGAGAAGATCTGTATACCACACCCTTCTTGGCCAATCCGGGGCGACCAAAATAACTTGGGCCCGGTCTTGGCGAATCTTCCTCAGAACCCGAGGAATCAAGGGTATGGGAGGAAACGAGTAAAGGAGCTGTGAGTCCCAACTCAACTGAAACGCGTCCCCCAGCGCCCCCTGCATCGGAAACTGGAGACTGCAGAATGACGGGCAGTGCGCGTTCTCGCGGGTGGCGAACAGGTCCACTCGAGGGGTTCCCCACGTCCGAAAGACGTGATGAACCACCTCCGGATGGAGCCTCCACTCGTGATCGGCGGAGAACTGCCGACTGAGACTGTCCGCACGCACGTTCAGTACCCCGGCCAGATGATTTGCCATCAGACAAATCCGATGGTCCTGAGCCCAGGACCATAAATGCAGGGCCTCTCTGCACAGACAAAGAGACCCCACTCCTCCCTGCTTGTTGACATACCACATCGCGGTCGTGTTGTCCGTCAGGACTTGAATCGACTGACCGCGAAGGGAAGGGAGGAAGGCCTTGAGTGCCAAACGAATCGCCCGCAATTCCAGAAGGTTGATATGAAGCAACCTTTCCTCTGGAGACCAAAGACCCTTGATCTCCAGACCCCCCAGATGAGCACCCCACCCTAACGTGGATGCATCCGTTATCACTGTGGCCACCAATGGAGGAAGATTAAAGGGCTTTCCTTGGAACAGATTGCCCTCCGCGCTCTACCAAGATAGATCCGCTGCAGCTTCTCTGGAGATCCTGATCGACTCCCCGAGATCCCCGTTGTGCTGATACCACTGCCTGCGGAGGCACCACTGGAGCGCCCTCATGTGCCAGCGTGCATGGTTGACCAACAGAATGCAGGAGGCGAACAGACCGAGCAGGCGAAGAACCTTCAGAACTGGAACAACCGCTCCATTGTGGAATAAAGGGACCATTTCCTGAATGTCGAGAATCCTTTGAGGAGGAGGGAATGCTCGACACACAGTAGTGTCCAGTACCGCCCCTATGAACAGGTTGCGTTGAGAGGGCACCAGGTGAGATTTGGGCACATTGATCGAAAAACCCAAGTCGAACAACAGCTGAGTTGTCACCTGCAGATGGCGCTGCACCATCTCTGGGGACTCTGCCTTCAGAAGCCAGTCGTCCAAGTAGGGGAAAACTGGAATCCCCGACCTCCTGAGATGAGCAGCCACCACTGCCATCACCTTTGTGAAGACTCGAGGTGCGGTAGTAAGACCAAACGGGAGGACCGCAAACTGATAATGTGAGACTTCAGGATTGGGACATGAAAGTACGCGTCCTGCAAGTCGAGCGACACCATCCAGTCTCCTTGCTGCAATGCTTGAAGAACCTGCGCAAGGGTCAGCATCTTGAACTTCTCCTGTTTCAGGTAAAAGTTCAAGATTCTGAGGTCCAGAATCGGATGCAATCTGCCGTCCTTTTTGGGGATCAGAAAATACCGGGAGTAGCATCCCTGACCCCTTTCCTGCTCCGGAACCACCTCTATTGCACCCTTTTGAAGCAAGGCTAGAACTTCTTTCTGCAGGAGAAGCAGATGGTCTTCCGAGCAATAACCTTGGCAAGGAGGATAAGGGGGAGGAAACTCCCAAAAGGGAAGGGCGTACCCAGTCTCCACGAGGTTCAAAACCCAAAGGTCGGTTGTAACAGATTTCCAACCCCGTAGAAAGTAGGACACCCGACCCCCCACAGGTCTTACATGATCCGGGATGGGGGAATCTAGGGCTGCTTCCCTGAAGCCTCATTTGGAGCAGAGGAGGAGGAGGAAGAAGAAGGGTTGCGACCGGAACCTCTCCGACCCCTTTGCTTCCCTCTATAGGAGCGATAGAGGGGATTCTGCTGCTGTTGTTGCTGCTGCTGCTGGGGTTGACGGAAGGAACGAAAAGATGATCTTCCGAATCCACTAGCCTTTCGGAATGTTGAACCCTTAGCAGGAGCCTGCAGACCCAAGGACTTCGCCGTCAACATACTGTCCTTAAAACGTTGAAGGGCAGAATCTGCCTTCTCCCCAAACAACTTCTGTCCGTCAAAAGGCAGATCTACCAGCGTGGCCTGGACATCTGCTGAAAAACCTGAAGAACGGAGCCAAGCCTGTCTCCTTGCAGCAATGGACGACCCCATAATCCTCGCCACAGAGTCCGCCGTATCCAGCCCAGACTGGATCACCTGCCTGGCAGCTGCCTGAGTGTCCGCAACAACCTCCAAGAAGGACAACTTATCCCCCTCAGGTAACTTAGGGGCCAAAGTTTTTATAGAGTCCATCAGGGCATGAACATAACGCCCCAGCAAGCATGTGGCATTTGATGACTTCAACGCCATACTTCCTGAGGAGAAAGTCTTTTTGGCCGCCTGATCAACTTTTTTTGACTCCCTATCAGCAGGAGATTGGGGGAAAGCACCCGAAGCATGTTTAGAACATGAAGCCTGCACCACTAGGCTCTCCGGAGAAGGATGCGTGGATAAAAAATCCGGGTCTCCTGGTGCAACCCTGTACCTCCTTGCCACCTGCCTGCAAACCGCTGGAGCTGATAGAGGCTTCTTCCACACCTCCAACACTGGTTCCAAGAGAGCCTCATTGAAAGGTAACAAAGGTTCCGAAGCCGACGTCGGAGAGTGCAACACCTCTGTAAGCAAGTTGGATTTGTACTCCACAGAGGGCAGCTGCAGATCTAACAACTCCGCGGCCTTCTTGATCACGACATGGTAGGGTGCCAATTCCTGTGGAGGAGAAGACCTTGCAGAAGCATGCTCCCACTCTGGGGTGGTATCCAAACCACTTGCTTCCTCTATTCCTTCAAACTCATCCGAAGAAGAGTCGACTTCACCTTCTTCCACCTCTGCCCGGATCCGGGGAGCCGGCGTCGTCGACGTCGTACGCGGCGTCGGTGGAGCCAAAGGCACCGGCGTCAGAGGCGCCATAGGTGGAGTCGGCGGCGCCGGACGCGGCGCCGATGGAGTCGGCCTCGGCGTCGAAGAAGGCTCCGAAGATTGACGGTCCATCCGAGGTCGAATTGGATCCCCAACCGGCGCCGGAAACTGCCAAGAAGGCGCCATCGGCATAAAGGGCAGAAAAGGAGCCTGAGCCTATTGCTGCGGCACTCCCAGTGTAAACGCCATCGGACCCACGGGACCAGCTGGTGCTCCGGATGGGAAGGATGCCTTCTGAAAAATACCATACATGGCATTCAGAAATCCCGAAGGATCCGTACCTGGAGCCGGGAATTGGGGATAAGGGACCGTCCCTGTATCGCCTTGTGGAGTCACCGGCGTCGGCTCCTCAGAATCATCCACCGGAGCCGCAGAGTCATCAGGCACCGGAACAGCCTCCTCCTGCTCCTGCTCATCCAAATGAACATCAGATTCCACTCGACCCGGAGTCGAAGCCTTGGACGGTGACGGTGACGGCGTCGGGGAACGAGCTGGAGCCCGCTTCAGCGAGGGAGACTTCGGAGACTTATCAGGAGAAGGCGAAGGGGACAAGGCCTTGCTCCGACGTCGACGGGGCGAAGCCGACCTCGACCTCCTAGACTTCGAGGACCGACGTCGAGAAGAATGCTTCCTCTTCTTGTGGTGCTTCTTCGACTTCGACGACCTCGAAGTCGATGACTCTCGCCTGGATTTCTCCTTTTTTTCTCCCCCTCTTCTCCTCACCGATCTTCTTCATGAAGAGTTTGGTCTTCCTCTCCTTCAGCGCTTTAGGATTCATGCTCCTACAGCACCCGCACTCTTCCATGTCATGATCAGAGGAAAGACACCATAAACAGTTCTGATGCGGATCCGTCATGGACATCAGGCCTCCGCATTCCCTGCAGGGCTTAAAGCCCGACTTCCTCGTCGAAGACATACCGATTTTAACAAAGTTACACCACTAGACTACAAAGTAGCTAGAGAGCACTGGGAAAAAACCGTTGCGCGTCGACGGCGCGGAAAAAAGGGAACTGACGTCATCACGCCGACGTGGGCCTCTTATGGCTCCGGTGACGTCATACGGAGTCGCGAGCGGAGCCGATGTATTATGACGTCGCCCACGTCGACGTGGAATGCTGGGGAAGAAAAGTTCCGTGGAATGCTGGCGCAGGGGATATTCACAAGGTGAGGAATCCACTGGCAGATGTATCCATCAGAATGGAAACGTTTCTGTTCATGGTGCCTTTGTAACAGTGTGCACCCTCTTGAGTCGTCTCCAGATAACATTTTACCTTATCTGCTCTCCCTGGCTAAATCCGGCCTTATGTTCACATATATTAAGTTACATCTGGCCGCCATCTCTACTTACAGGCAATCCTCTGGAGGTTTATCTCTTTGTTCATGTCGACTGGTAAAACAGTTTATGAAAGGACTTTTCAGAGTGTACCCTCCTGTAAGAGCGCCTCCTCCGGAATGGAGACTTAATCTGGTTCTGGCACAACTTATGTAACAACCTTTTCAGCCTATAGACAGAGCTGAGCTCAAATACATTTCCTGGAAAGTTGCTTTATTGTTAGCTCTTACTTCTGCCAGGAGAGTCCGCGAAGCCAGGTACTGCACTGACTAAAGCAACAATTACAAGGTGGATTGCAGCTGCTATTCACTTTTGCCATGCTAAAGCAGGCAGACCGCTTTCTTTCAAACCTAAGGCTCATTCCACAAGAGCAGTGTCGTCCTCAGCGGTGCTTTTTTGCTGGAGTGCCATTGGATAAAATGTGCTGTGCCGCGACATGGAAAAATGTGTATACATTTACATGGCATTACTTCCTGGATTTGGCTAAGGAGGCAGAAGCAGCAGTACGACAAGCAGTCTTACGTAATCATTTCCAATAAGGTAAGCCTTTGTTTTGGAGGTGATTTACTATTTATGTTATTTCAATGTATTTGCTTCACATGTGATTTCTATGTTAAGTTATCTTTATGCATATATGCTTCTATTTTATATCGTCATACATATGAAATAGATATGTATATGTATATTTATTTATGGGGATATCCATTACCATTTATATGATAACCGCCATCCTCCAAGATTAAAATTGTATAACTGCTAGCTATTCTGATTTAAGCATGTGAATCTATGAAAGATCAAATACTGGATAAGAAAACAAGTTACTTACCTGTAATTTCAGTTATCCAGTATTGGTATCTTTCATAGATTCACATGCGACCCACCCTCCTCCCCGAAGAGGCTTCCCTTGTTACTGATATATCACTCTTGTCACTTGTGCTCGAAAATCTGAGGGACTTGCCTCTCCATGGAGTGTGCTAGAGGGTGCTAGAGCCTGATTGGCTGTGTTTCAACTTTGGTTCTTTTTTACAAAAGGACAGGGATGGGCTACTGCAGTGACTGTGCAGTGCATTATAGTATATTATCATATGTATCTGAAAGAGACATGTTAGTGATAGATTTCTTACCTTAGAATATCCCCAGGCGTCAGACTGGATCCGGAAAGGTTTTGTAGCAGTACCCCTGCGTGTCAGTAGGTGACGTCGTACAGCTCCGTGTCCGTTGCTGGCGTTGTAAGCGCTGAGATGACGTCACGGAGACTACTTGGGCTCCACCCATGCGCGCTGACATCAGTTCTTTCTTTTTCCGTGCCAGCAAGCGCAGATCTAGATAGAGCACGTACCTTAGTCACTTTTTGACTACCCTTTTTTGAGACTTTTGTCTCCTTTTTCTCCTTGGTGCACGTAGGGATGCCTGGATTTAAGTCTTGTGGGGCCTGCCGTCGCAATATGTCCGTGGCGGACCCCCACGATGTTTGCCTCTACTGCCTGGAGCCCGACCACGACTCCCGGTCCTGCTGGGACTGTCGAGCCATGGCCCGAAGGCCTTGAGGGAGCGACGCCGGAAGTTGCTGGAGGCCCGGCACTCGTTCCAGGTCCCGGGGCCGTTCCAGCGAACGCTCGCAGGGCCCCAGTCATCGCTCCTCGGGCTCCAAGTCTTCGCCCTCGGATTCGGGTAAGCAACGACATAAAAAGTCGCTCTTCGACGTCCCCCGTTGGTCCTCGGATGCAGACGAGGGGGACAGGGGTTCTGCCCCTGCGGCTCCTTTGGAGTCTGGGAGTCCCGCGGCCTACCTGCCTTACCCGGGTCCGTCGGCGACTTCCGAACAGGTGCAAGAATTTCTTGCTACCTTGGATCGCCTCTTTAGGCCTCGGGTTCCCGCAGGTGTGCCTTCAGGCCCCGCGGTCCCGTGTCCCGATCCTGTGGAGCCGCCGGCGGATCCAGCTTCTGCGCCACAGGATCCTGCGCTGTTGGCTCCGGCGCCACCCATGGCTCCTCCTCTGGCGCCGCAGTGGGTGCAGTTTGTACCACCCTTGCCCCGGTTCCAGGACCATTTTGTTCCTACCTGGGATCCGCATTGTGACACGGCGCCGGCTCGTTCCCGGCGCCGTTTCCGACGCCGTATGTTCTTTCTACGGCTCTGCCGCCGCGGCCTGTTCCCCATGCAACAGAGGTGGAGGACGACTGGGAGGGGTCCGAGGACCCTCTTGCCCGTCAGTGTGACTCCAAGCAGGACTGGGTGGACGACTTGGAGGACGCCGGCGACCTCGACATCTCTTGTGACCCGGGGTTTGCCTCTCCCCCGCCTACCATGGAGGAGGGCACCTCCTACACGATGGTGCTCCGTCGGGCAGCGGAGGTCCTCAACCTTGATCTCCCTACGGTGGCCCTCGAAACTAATCTCACTTAGGTGCTCCAGATGGCGCCCACTTGATCGGAGCCCCTGCTCCCCTTTAACGACGTCCTCACTGACGTCTTGTTGGGGACTTGGTCGTGGCCAGCCACGGGGGCCCATGTGGATAAGAATGTCGCCAGGGGTCACCGTCCGGCGCCTGGTGACCCTGCTTTTCTGACCACTCATCCTAGGCCTGAGAGCCTGGTCATCCAAGCATCGACGTCCCAGAGTGCTTTTTCTACAGCCCACCGGATAAGGACTCTAAGAAGCTGGAGCAGTTCGGTAAGCCGTTGTTCTCTTCGGCCAGCTAGGGGCTGAGGTCAGTGAACACTGCTTGCCTATTAGGCCGCTATTCCTGTGCGGTGTGGGATACACTTGCGCAGGTGTTGCATCGGTGTCCTGAGGAGATCCACGCTGTGCTGTCCAAGCTGTTGCTGAGGGTAAAGATGCGGCTAAGTTCGCCATTCGGTGTGGTTTGGACACCGCGGACTCACTGGGTAGGGAGATTTCTATGACTGTGGCACTGCGTCGGCACGCCTGGTTTCGATCTACCGAGTTCTCGCCTGATGTCCAGAGCTCGCTCATGGACATGCCCTTTGATGGTACTCGCCTGTTTGGTGATAAGGCCGACAGTGCACTGGAGCATTTTAAAGTCCTTGGGCCTTTCTGCATAGAGCCCGGCCACTCCTGTTTTTCGTTCCTTTCGTGGCCACGGCAGGGGCGCCCAGGCACAATCCTTCACCAAGCCTGTGCAGAATCAGCCTCCGAGCGGACTCGGCTTCCGTAGGGGCGGGTCTGGGAATCAGCGTGGGGGTCAGTCCACCTCCGTCTCCGCTGCTTCGACCTCCAAACCTTCCTAATCCGAGCTTTGTGGCCCACCCCACGCCGGTGGGTGGCAGGATCCGCCACCACCTCCCCCACTGGCGCGATATCACTTCGGACGAGTGGGTGTTGCAGATCATCCGCAGGGGTTATTCCTTTCCCTATCTGTCTTCCCCTCCAGCCATGCCACCTCGGTGCCACCGCATGTCAGGGGATCACTTGGTGCTTCTCCAGCAGGAAGTCACAGCCCTCTTGGTCAAGGGGGCCATCGAGTGCGTTCCTGGGCCGGAAGTAGGGAGTGGTTGTTATTCCCACTACTTTCTGGTCCCCAAGAAGGGCAAAGGGGGCCTGCGCCCCATCTTGGACCTCCGGAACGTCAATCACTTCCTCCGGAAGGAGAAGTTCAAAATTCTGACTCTGGCTCCGGTCTTGGCTGCCCTCGACCCTGGATGGTAGCGTTGGACTTGCAGGACGTATATTTTCACATCCCCGTCCTGCCGGCCCACCTGCGTTACCTGCGGTTCACGGTAGGCCCGGAGCATTTTCAGTTTGCCGTGCTCCCCTTCAGCCTTACCAGCACCCCTCGGATATTCACAAAAGTGATGGCGGTGGTCGCAGCTCATCTGCGCAGGTCAGGGGAGTCAGTCTTCCCCAACCTCGGCGACTGGTTGTTGAAGGCGGGCTTGACCCAGGCAGTCGTTTCCCACCTTCAGACTACGGCCTACCTCCTGCATTTGCTGGGGTTCTCCATCAACGTGCCGAAGTCACACCTGAGTCCCTCTCAGAAGCTCCCCTTCATCAGAGCGGTTCTGGATTCAACGCGGTTTCGGGTTTATCCTCCCGAGCAGCGAGTCTGGGATATTCAGGCTATGATTACGATCTTTCGGCCTCTATCCCAGGTTTCAGTCAGGATGACTCTCTGGCTTCTGGGCCTGATGTCCTCCTGCATCCTGCTCGTGCAACATGCCAGATGGCATATGCAGGCTCTGCAGTGGGACCTGAAGTTCCAGTGGGCACAGCATTAGGGCAACCTGTCCGATTATGTCCAGATCTCAGATGTCACGGCACGACAATTGCAGTGGTGGCTCACGAATCGCGATTGGGTAAATGGCAGATTTCTCTCCCTTCCCCAACCGGAGCACACAGTGGTGACGGATGTGTCCCTCCTGGGATGGGGTGGCCACTTGGGAGAGGCGGAGATCAGAAGCCTTTGGTCTCCGGCTCCATATCAATCTTTTGGAGCTTCGGGCGATCCGACTTGCACTGAAGGCAATCCTTCCCTCTGTCCGGGGAAGTGTGGTGCAGGTGTTCACGGACAACACCACCGCCATGTGGTATTGCAACAAACAGGGCGGGGTGGGGTCCTGGACCCTATGTCAGGAGGTTCTGCGTCTCTGGACATGACTAGAACATCAAGGCATTACCTTGGTGGTTCAACACCTGGCAGGTTCTCTGAACGCCAGGGCGGAAAAACTCAGCCGCCAGTGCTTGATGGATCACGAATGGCGCACGGTCTCTTTCTGCATTGGGGAGAGCCTTAGTTAGATCTATTCGCCACCAAAGAGAACGCGCAATGTCATCAGTTCTGCGTGTTGGAATTTCCAAGGCTGCACTCGCTCGGCACCGCTTTTCATCGCGAGTTGAGTTGTGGTCTGTTGTACGCCTTTCCGCCTATACCACTTCTGCCCAGAGTGCTGAAGAAGATTCGGCGCGACCGGGCCCAAGTCATCCTTGTGCCTCCGGATTGGGCACGAAGATACTGGTATCCCGAGCTGCTCAACATGGCCATTGATCCTCCGATCAGACTGCCTCTTTGGGAGGATCTTCTGTCGCAGCAGCAGGGGACAGTCCTCCACCGAACCTGTCTAGCCTCCACCTCCCCTTGCGTGGAGATTGAGCGGCGGCAGTTGACGTCTTTTGACCTGCCTCCCGAAGTCTGTGATATTATCTTGGCAGCCAGGCGTCCCTCCACTAAGACGGTATACGCCTGTAGATGGAATAAGTTTGTGGCATGGTGCACAGCAAAGGCTGTGGATCCCCTTTCTGCCCCTCTTTCTGAGGTTCTCTTGTTCCTCCTTTCTTTGGCCTAGCAGGGCTCTGCTCAGGGCACTCTTAAGGGCTGCCTCTTGGACATTTCAGCCTTTCTCAGGCTCCCTGATCAGCCTTCTCTTTTCAAGTCCCCTGTTGTAAATTGATTTCTTAAGGGCATTACTCATCTTTTTCCTCCTGTTCCCTTCATAATGCCCCAGTGGGACTTGAACTTGGTTCTGACATATCTTGTGTCTCCCTTTGAGCCACTACATAACTGTCCTCTAAGACTTCTTGTTGGAGGGAGGACCACCGGGTAGTCGGAGGGACTATTCCGGGGCACCTTCCTACCGCAAAGTTATAGCCGAGCGCCGCTGAAAAGCCCCCTTGGGGAGGTCTTTCTCCTAGGATCGTACTAGGCCCAGTAACACCACCACACAGGACTCAATATCAGTTGCGTGACTTGGTTCTTTATCAGCAGTAGTACGTTCAATATTTACAGTGGGATCGAGGGATCCTATAAGAGTCTCAATGTCTGTTAGGGGATAGGGTAGCGGAACAGTCTTAGTACCAACCAGGTACGGGAGGGCTCTGCGCCAGACCTTGAGTGCTGGTCTCAGAGCGGCTCGGACGTGGGGAGCCGCGACGGCGTCTGCAGGGCTCGGGTGGCAGTTCCGCTTAGGTTGAGCCGCGACACAGTCAGCAGGGCTCCGGTGGTAGGTCCGCTTCGGTCGAGCCGCGACGAGGTCAGCTGGGCTCTGATGGTAATGTTCAACAAGGTCGGGCCGCGACAGCGTCAGCAGGTCCCCAAAGGTTCGTGAAGGTCTTTAAGCACGGTGGAGCCGCGACGTCGTCAGCAGGGCCCCAAGGGTGGGTTCAAGGTGAGTCTTCTTCCGTAGGGTCAGCCGCGATCCGATCAGCAGGGCTCTTGACTCCAGGATACAACTACTATCCTGTTGTCGGGTCGCCCCAGATATAGGACTGGAGCCCCTTTGATGTCCGGACCCTAGCGCCCGGAGGGGGCGGAGAGGCCGAGTAGGGAGCGGCCAGACGCCCAGCAGGAGAGGCTCCAGGCCCCAGAGAGCTGTGGGGCGATCGCACCTAGGTGTGGAAGGACGGTTGGGGTCCCATCGATACTGCCCTCCGCCGGGAGTGGGAAGGGTTCCCGTAGTATCCCCCGGGCCAGGGGTTGGCGCCTTGATGTCGGGCCTCGCTGGGACAGAGGCCGGGTGAAGCGGGGTCACGCAGGTGGTCACGTGGAGTGACGTATAATCCAAAATGGAGGAGCCCCGAGGTGCATGGGACCTCGTGCGGCTTAGCGCGGGGAACCAGGACCACACCACGAGGCCGGCTCCCACACTTCTCATTTTGAAAACTGCTTTTCTGGTGGCCAACACCTCTGTGCGCAGGGTGAGTGAGCTACAAGCTCGGTCTTCCAAGCCTTCCTTTCTGGCTGTCCATCCGGACAAGGTCGTCCTTAGAACTAGACCTTCCTTTCTTCCCAAGGTGGTTACTTCTTTCCACATTGGCCAAACCATCACTTTGCCCACCTTTTTTCCGCCTCCGCTTCCTTCGAAAGAGGAAGAGAGGCTCCACCGTCTGGTTCCAAAATGTGCGCTTTATTTCTACTTGGATCGCACAAAACAATTCCGGGTGGACAACCAGCTCTTTGTTGGTTACGTGGGCGCTAAGAAAGGTCGGGCCGTGCACAAACGGATCATCTCCAGGTGGGTCGTTCTCTGCAAAAAAGCCGGCTATTCTTTGGCTAAGAAGAAGCCTCCAGTGGGGCTGCACGCCCATTCCACCAGGGCGACGGCAGCTACTACTGCTTTGGGATGAGGAGTCCCCCTAAATGACATCTGTCAAGCAGCTACGTGAGCATCGCTGCACACGTTTACGAAACTACTGCATTGACAGCCAAGTCTGGAGAGATTGCTTCTTTGGCTGTTCTGTTCTCCAGGACTTTCTGGATGTGAACTTGGTTCGCAGACCCACCTCCGGAGTTGGTATTGATGGGGTATCTATTCTAAGGTAAGGAATCTATAACTAACTGTTTCTTTCAGATGAACAAGTTACTTACCTTTGGTAATGATATATCTGTAAGTAACATAGGTTAGTTATAGATTCCTTACTGCCTCACCCATCCTCCCCGTTCTGCGAACTGACTTCTTGGGTTAAGGTCATCCTTTCAGGGCCCTAGTTTTGTGCACCAGTAGTCAGTGTATTGCATGGCTCTGCACTTCTGGCGTGGAAAGTTGTGTACAGAACGGACGTCAGCGCACGAGGGCGCTGTCTATGTACCTACCGTGACGTCATCCCGGCAACCACCACGCCGAACGCGGAGTCGACCAACGCCACCTTCCGATGCACAGGGGTACTGCTGACTTAAAACTTTCCGGATCCAGTCTGGGTGTAATTCTAAGGTAAGTAATCTATAACTAACCTATGTTTCTTACAGATATATCATAACCTCAAGCAGCAACCACAATCTTTGGTAGGCAGAGGCACAAGCAAACCTTAAATTACCCTGTGCCCCACCCTCTTGTAGCTTGGCACAGCGCATTCAGGCTTAAATTAGAAGTAATGTGCAATTTATGATGAACTTCAAACTAATACAATTAAAAAACAAAAAAGAAAGGTTCCACACAAATTTAGAAAAACAGAGTAGAAAAATAGAGTACATTTTAATAAATAAATCAAGATAAAAAATAACAAAAACTTTCAGCGACAGTAGTATCAAAAAGCCCAAAGTGTCGAATGTGGATATTTGGTCACGCTAGATTCTCAAGTTCAAGCTGAACGCAATGGAGCACAGGTTGGCTACTGGTACCCAGTTAGGCCTGGTGAACAAAAGTAACTTAAATACTCGTTGCGGAGTCCTGCGTCCAGGATGCATCTCGCAGCCGAGGCGATGCCAGGGCTGGGTCGGAGATGCGCTGCGTCAATTCTGAGGAGCTTCAAAGCTGCGGTGCATCATCGATGAAGGGGCTTGCGATATGAAGTCCTGCGTCGTTGAGGCTACTGTTGATGAGAGGCTTGCTTTGCGAGGGTCTGCCTTGAGGTTATGTCATGCAGCGGATGTTCAGAGGAGGCTCTAGTTCTGTTCCGGGTTGCGCCGCACACAGAGGAGACATGTCAGATCACATCTGGGCAGTCAGAGTACCTTCAGGCCCACTTACAAGGGTCCTAGACTGTGGTGGCACCACTTGATAGGGTAGACTCACAGATGGTAGAGTCCAGGTGCTGAGTTCGAGGTTGTTGGAACCTTCTGTCCCTGGGGCTCTTGTCAGGAGGGCAGCCAACTAGCCCTTGGAGTCACTCTGGGGTCCTGAGTTCATCAGGTGCAGGTCCAGTTCTTCTCACCCAGGCCTGAGGACAGCAGGCAGTAGCTCAGCACAAAACGAAAGGGCAGGGCAACAGTCCTTCAGAGCAACAGTCCAGCAGAGTGGCTCTCCTTTCAGCACCAGAACAGTTTTTTTTCCCGGCAGAGTCCCACAGGTCCAGAAATGTACTTAAGAGTTGGGGTCTGAGGCCCAATATTTATACTTGGTGCCCACTTTGAAAGGGAGGACACTCAGAGGTTTCCATCCCTCAAGTGTCCGGTGTGAGAAGTTGGCCTGGCATATGCTGGTCACTAGTTATAGTGGCCACCTTGCACCAGTCCAATTCGACTCCTATGGTAGATAGGTTTAAGACAACCTTTTAAAGAAAGCTATCCTAGTGGTAGCTGTGGAGAGCAGCCTTCAGGCTAAGTCTCAGAGGAATGTAAAGCAGCTTGTTTTACCTGATCTCTTGAATTACCAACTGAAAGGACACCACACAGGTATATATATCAGATATATATGTATTTATTACTAGACACACTGTACTAATGTCTTTATGAGATTAGAAGTCAGGAACATATGCAAATATCAACGTTTCACAATAAGTTAAGCACAAATATGGCTGGGGCCCTAGGGGCGTACCAGACCATATACTAAAAAAGAGGTTTAGGAATGTCGACTTGCAAGGGGACAAGGCCAAGGGCCTGTAGAATCGCTGGGGCCTCACTAATCCACCCAAGGCAGGTAAGTAAATGACCCACGGTAGACGCGTGCAGTGTGAGAACACAGCCGCGGGTTCCCTATTGATTTCAATGGAGCAAGTTGCGGTTGGATTTTTAAAGTTTAAGGGTACTTATAGAGCAGGGGTACTCATAGTACGGCCCGCGGGCCACCAGCGGCCCAGCAAGCCTTTCTTGGCAGCCCGCGGACCTTGCAAACATCGTACCGGTGTTTGTTTAACAGTGTCAGCAAACACGTGGAGGTGCTGGGGCGCTAAGAGGTGAAATACAATAAAGCCTCGTTATCATGCAAATGGTCTCTTAAAGACCTGTGAACTACTCGGGTGGGGCTGTGTGTGTGCCCTGGAACGGAAGCTGCCTCAGCTGCCAGGGGCATAATGCAGCCCCCGCGGTGCGGGGGGCCCCCACACTCTAAGCGAGGGAGATGGCTGCGCCTGGAAGCAATCCTCTTCAGCCTCCCCAAGTCCCCATAAATTAAACTGTGCGCGCACACCACGGTGACGGCATCTAAGCCTCAGAGTCTTCCCTCTCATTCTGTCTCGCTCCTCAGTTAGTGAAAACGGAGAATTCAAGAAACGGGTATTACCCTCTCTTTCCTCCTGTTATTTATTTGCTCCCCTGTGAAATGGATCCAAAAAAGAATAACACTTTTGCTGGAAACGTGCAGCCTCCGGGAGGAGAGAAATAAAACATTCCCAATGTGAAAAATAAATAACTAATTAAAGCAAGACAGAGTGGTTGCAAGATGTCCAGATTGATTTATTTACACCTAAACACATTAGTGCCACTTTACAGTGTTTGCCAGTGAAGTGATACTTTTGTTTACTCCTCTCTCTTTGAACAACATAGTTTTCCCTGTGTGGGAAAGTGCACTTTGCCTGGAGGTACTGAAATACCTGCTTGATGGGTGAATTGGAAAACAAAATGTGTACAGTGACTGTGTGTTTACGAATGTGGTCTTTTTATACCATACTGCCTATGTTTTGAAAGAATTTAAGCAATGGGCACTGAAACGGGTCCCTTCCGGGCCCTGTAGTCATGGCCTTACCTTTTCATGCAAAAGCACTCACTAATTTCAGAATAATGAGTGTAAAAGGAAAAAGGTAACCATGACTGAGAGGGAGGGAGAGGGAGGGAGACGGAGAGGGAGGAAGAGAGGGGAAGAGGGGGAGAGGGGGAGGGAGGGAGGGAGACGGAGAGGGAGGGAGACGGAGAGAGAGAGAGGGGGAGAGAGGGAGGGAGACAGAGAGGGGGAGACAGAGAGGGGGGAGACAGAGAGGGGGGAGACAGAGGGAGGGAGAGAGGGAGAGAGAGAGGGAGGGAGACAGAGGGGGAGGGAGACAGAGGGGGGAGGGAGACAGAGGGGGGAGGGAGACAGAGGGGGGAGGGACGGATAGAAGGAGAGAGGGAGGGAGACAGAGGAGGGAGGGAGATGGAGGAGGGAGGGAGAAGGAGGGAGAAGGAGGGAGACGGAGGGAGACGGAGGGAGACGGAGGAGGGAGGGAGACGGAGGAGGGAGGGAAGGAGATAGAGAGATATGTGTATGCCGGGTCCGGTGGCTCAGTGGACGAAGGCGTCCGCTGCAGGGACCTGTGTTCCACCTCATGGTCACATCTTTTTGTTTTGCTTTAGCCCCGCCCCCTCCCCCAATGACCCCACCCCCAAGGTGCGGCCCTCGGCCACAAACCACACTGTAAATTTGGCCCCCAAGAGAAAGTTTGTGAGTACCCCTGTTCTAGAGAGTCTACAAGCAAGCCACTTACAAGATAAGTAGTTCGAGGGCCAACACCCACAGGAGTACCGGAGTGCACGAGTTACCTCGCCCAGGGAAGCTGGGTGCATAGGTGTCTTTTGGTGTCGGATCGCGTTGTCGTTTTCAATGGAAGCCGAAGAAGTTTTGCTGCTTATGAACACTGGAGAAGTGTCCGGTGGAATCCAAGGCTGGATTCAGGATGAAGAAGACCTGAAAGCAGAAGGGACAGTGTTCACAGTCACTCGCCAGTGACCCGGGGCCAAGAAGATGGATGCCCACAGAAGTTGGGTGATTTCAGGTGATCAAGGGTGTTTTGACTGTTCAGCCACGAGGTCCAGGAGGTGTCGATGACGACCAGGAGCTGGATTCGGAGTGTCCCACGAAGTCTTCAGCCTACTGAGGTGTCGGCACCCGGATTGGAGCCAACAAGCCTTGGCAACAGCAAGTCTCATGGAAAGTGAAGAAAGTCAGCGGTGCAGACCAGCAAGGTCTGAGGGACTCACCCAGCAAGGGTAAGTCAGGGCAGGCCTGGAGCAACCAGGGGAACCCTTTGGTTTGATGAGAAAGTCTTCAGGGGACCCACAAGCCAGCCGGCAAGGGATCGCAAAGACGCCTCGTGAGGATTTGCTTCACAGGAGCCCACGTTCACTCGGGATGAGGTAGGCCTCTGATGTTCGAGGGAAAAGCTGCTGGAGGCTTGGACCACATGTGGTCCAATGCACAAGTTCGTAGAATGTCGTGAAGGGGTTGCACTCGACAATAGTGCACGGTACCCGGGTATTGCTGTTCCTCGTCACTCGTGGGGTCCACTCGCCTCAGCTTTGCTGGGGACTCACAATGGCCGTCGAGAAGTCAGGAAATCCACTTCCGGGCTCCAGCGGAAAAGTTTGTGATCGTTGATTCAAGTTTTTGGTGCCTGCCAAGCAGGGGAGTCACTCCTTGACTGCAAGGGAGATTCTTCAGTCTTCCAAAGGCAGTGGAACATTAAAGGGCCAGGATTCTTCTTGTAGAGCGTCGTCCAGGGATATCTAACTTGCAATGGCAAGGGTTCCCTAACTTATACTAAAGGAAAGGGAGGGACTAGCTCTATGACCACTCCTCTGGGAGGGTCAGGGGAGAGGGTGGTTACACCCATTTTCCTTTGTCCAGTTTCGTGCCAGAGCAGGGGCAGGTAGCCCCTGAACCGGTTTGAGCTGGCATATGCCTACTGCTCCCCCAGTGCAGGACTTCAAAGCACTCTAGGAGTGCACCCACCCAGCCCCAATACACTAAATCCTGTCTGGAAGGTGGTTACACCTCCCTGTGACAGGATGCCTATTGTTGGGCCGCCTCCACTGCGAGTTTCAGTCAGCAGCAGGAGGGCAGCCCAGTGTCTGTGCTGGTGGCATCCATTTTGTGATGCCAGGGCTCTTTCAGATTTCTACCGTGTTTCCACAATGGGTACATGTTGTCCCCTCTAGAAGGGTGGGATCATACTGCCACACCAGTTACTGGTGTGGGGGTATGATTCCAAGTTGTTTGACACCAAACACGACATGTTTTGATGCAGTCATACCAAAGTTAGCATTTACCGGGAGGTTATAATGCACTTAAGAGTATATGGTTTAACCGCATCCACAAACAGCCACAGAGAATAGACTCTGCCAGCTGCAGAGGGGCCCTGCTCATGCAGAGGCACCCCCTCACATTGTAAACCAAGCACCCTGCCCTCAGGATTGATAGGGCCTGCCTTAGGGGTGAAAGATAGGTTTATATGTGTGTGTATGGTGAGATATAGGGAACCTATACCTCAGTGAGGAGTGCTAACACTACCTCACCCAGGCTGCAGTAGCAGGCTTGTGGTGTCAGATTTAGTCTGCTGCCCGGGGGTGGCATAATCCATGCTTCAGACCCTGGTAGGCCTGTGAAGTACCTATGCCCTTCGTACCATATACTAGGGGCTCATAAGGTACCACAGTATCCAATCACTAGTGCATCTAATATGCACTCCAAGTTGTTTAGAGAGAACAGAGAGACTGGGGCCCTGATTAGCAGGAACACAACCAGACTATAGTCAGGAACCAGTGTTAACATCAGAAAAAAAGTGGGGGCAACATAAGTGCAGATCCTACTCTCCTACATCTCCTTCATTCATGTCCTGGGCCCAGCTTCTCCCGGGTCATTATAGACTAGTGTCAAACCCTTTGTAAGAGTCCTCAGACAGAGCCTTCGTAATGGGCAAATGTGGTAGGGGACAGCTCCTTCCCCCGTTAACTCAGTTACCTATCCTGCCAACTCCTGTCTTCTCTTTGTCTCACTGTTTGAGAGCAATACACAAAGACCAACAGCCAGCTACACCGCCTAGTCATGTGATTCAGGATCAGACTGTAGGTGCCAAATGGTTAGGACAGGAATGTGCCAACTTTTAAAAAGTGTTATTTTCAGAACTGTGATTAAAAATCCAACTTTACCATTAAAGAAGGCATTTAATTACAATTATTTATACACCTAACACGACCTGTCTGCCTGTTCTCAATTGGAAGTTACAGCTTATAATGTAATAAAGGTAACTTCAATATTATCCTGAGAGAGGTAGGCCTTGCAGTAGCAGCTTATGAATGGGCCAGTTCTTCATTCCTGAACCCCACATGGAAACATTCAGCCTGACTAGAATAACCTCATTGTACACATCTGGAACTGGAGACTTAAATACACTTACTTCTAAGCATGTTAAAAGACTAACCGTTACACACGCAATATCCAATTCAAGGAAAAGCAACTATTCTGAAATCTATAGGCAAGCTTATTGCTTAAAAGTCATCAACATATTTTTGCTCGCAGTTTCATTGGTCAAAAAAACAGCTTCCACTTCCTCGATCCGGAAAAAAAGTTACACAATGAGGAAGTGGAGTACCACATTTGCTTTCCTCCTCCATTAGTCAGTAAGATGTTGTTCTTTTCAACCTCACCCCACATTCTCACTGCTCCGTTCAGCACAAATGTCAGGATTAAAAAAATCTTACATTTGTACACAAGTTATGTGTTTGGGGAAAGTACACCATGATCTCTACCACAGGGAGGGGTGAAAGTGGCAGTGTCTACTATATTAAATGGCAGTGTCCCAGCATTGAAATGTTATGGGAAAAATGTTCTAGCCCTCTACAGATATTTATGTTCTAGAAAATCTAGAAACTAACTTTATTTGGTAAGTGGGGTGAACCAACACAAATGTACCAATATTTGCATGATATTGGGCTCATGGTTGCAAGCAGAGGCATCGCTGAAAGATGCAGTAGTGCAGCTCTCCTACACAGAAATAATGGTGTGCAAATATGGACCGGTGTATATTAGCAGAAAAATGTATATATTCAAGAAGAGGATGCCTTCAGAAATTAAGAGAACATGAAGTACCATGGGTTTGTGTAGCAACACCAAGAGTACAGTACTGGGTGAAGGTAGGTATGTTTGAGGTACACTCGAAACGAAGGAGGAATAGGTCAGATAATGGGGGAAGATATAGTCTACAGAGAATGAAAACTCAAGAATGTGGCGATGACAGCCTGATGCCTACTGTTGATTATTTTTTATTTGCTGTTTTCTTACTATGCAGAAAAAAAGAATGAAAACAGAAATTGAGATTAGAATACCTTTCCCCTTGGCAGAGCTAGCTGGGTTTCAAGACAGATGCGTAGTTCCGAGTGTTGACACACAGTTTTTTTATAGGCTGTGGAGAAAATAGACCAACCACTGTGTGAGTTACCACTACCGAGGCTGGGCACTTCCTGTTCACGCACATAAGTGTCGTTATGCCGGTTAAATGAACGCCATCCTGATTGGCTCCATAAATATACAGAATGTCTCAGCCGTTTGCAAACTCTGCCTCCATAGGCCGCACTCTACCTGGCTGCTGAGTAGATACGACAGCATGATTCGGGGAAAGGCTTCTGGCAGATGGGCTAAGATCAGCACTGGGATGTTGGGGGGGTGGGGGGGGGGGGCACTATTCCTCTGGCCCCTTGTGATGAGGGTGAGGAACCTCCAGGGCAGACCTTTTCTATTGGAGCATTGAGCTAGTAGTGCTATATTAATAAATAAAACGTGTATTTATTAGTTTATCGTGCAGAGGCAATGAGCAACAATAAATGACTCCCTGTAGCAAGCTGGCTCTTAATACAATAGATCTCATTTTGATATATCATATAGAGAGTCTAGGGGTTCCCTTATGAGTGGACAGGAAGCTTGCTATGGCAATCCCAAAGTGCTCTTCTAAGGGGTAGTGTATTTGAGCAGCCATAGGCTTATTACAGAAGAGTGCAAGACATCTGAAAATACACACACTAGTCACAAGACTCAATAAGGAGAACCAGAACAATCAATTTATAAAAAATAACCTGCATCTTTATATAGGTTTAGTCACCAGAAGGAATCTGTTCAGGTATGTACGTTTTTAAATAGCAATTCTTTTCAATTCAAAAAGTCAACAAGGGGGGTGGGGGGGTGGGGGGGATCTGGGTGGGGGGGGGATAGTCTCAAAAACGTGTGATAACTACCGCAAAAGTAGCTTAACGCATCTCTTCACAACGCAGTCTATCACGGGAAAATGACACCCTGTCAATGAGGTATTCTCAACACGGCGGCACCATGCGATACACCCACCACAGCATGTCAAATGAACGCGCTAAAATCAACGCGCCACCGCAAAAATGCGAAAAAAGCAGCATTACGGAAATCGGGATACAAAAATCAGCGAAAACTAGCAATAGGCCTGCAATCCCCATGCGACATGTGGGAAAAAGCACTACAAAAGTAGAAAAAAAAACATATACAATGTCAGTCGGAGCAAGTTCAGAGGACAACCAGAACCCCACAAGCCCCCCGGAGGACCAGCCTGGGACCTCGGGGTCAGGGAAGGACAGACAAGAAGAGTAGGAAGAAAAGGTTCAGTCCGCAGGAAAACAGGATCCTGATAACAGAGGTGATAGAACACCATCAACTACTGTTTGTCACCTCCACTGTGTCACTGGGAACCAAAAATTGAATATAGCAGACCATCGTGGACAAGGTGAATGCAGTCGGAGTGCTGAAGAGGACAATGGAAGAGGTCAAGAGGTGCTGGAATGATGTCAAGCGGAAAACCAAGCAGAAACTCGCAAACAACCGGAAGGCAGCGATGCAGACTGGAGGTGGGAGTCCAGAGCCACAGGAGGAGCTGGACGAGATAGAGGAAATGGTGTCCACATTCATTAGTGGGGAGACGGTGGGTGGAGTCAGGGGCCCGGACACTGCTCAACATGACCGGACACAACAGCAACAGGGTAACAACCAGGGACTGGGGGACGGAGGGAGATGGGCACAATGGCACACATGAACAAGTAAGCATAGCACATCTGCTGACAAACCAGCCCCGACCCCCAACTCCCACCAAGAGTCCAATGCACCCAACTATGCAACATCCCAGCACTGTATAAGCACAGAAGTCATAGGCACATTGCATGTAAGGGATAAGGGGCAGCCACATCAGAGCTGCATGGGAGACACACCCAAAATGCAGCGCAAACACACATCACATGCAGAGCACATTAACATTGACAACGATGTGGCACAATCCTCAATACATCCACAACAGAACAGAGGACACAACTGGTGCCGCTTGTGTGCAGAAAATGGCTAATCACATACGGCATCGAAGGGACATATGAGTTGACAATGAACAAGTACAAACACACATCCGTGATGTTGTCGGAATGTCCTCTGTCCCGCATCATATAGGCAGCTCCCCACAAGCAGTCACAATGCACACTGTCATTCAGTCAGAATGTAAAAATGTACAATTCGTCGACATACATGTGAACACAATGTTAAACTGCATCTCCCCTTCACATTGCAGAGGGAAATTCAACCCCTCCTGCAGAGCAGTCCCAACCTCTCTTCTCTGATGACGAAGAGGACCACCACACCTTCTACTCAGACGCCCTCCTACAGCTCGTGGACAGCCTCCGCAGCCCACTTTCAGGAGCAGGGCAGCCCAGCTGCTACGAGAACACACCCCTGCACAGAACACACAGCAGGCAGCACCCACCACCACAGCTGCCTCCCAGCACCCCCACGACGAACACATGGCCTTCCAACGCCGTGTGTTGGGGTGCCAGGAGAAGCTGGCTGAACAGGTGCAGGTGGGGTTCGACCGCATGGCAGACAAACAGGACGCCATATGTGGGTGTCTAAGTCCCATCAGAGACCACTCACAGTCCCTAACTGACACAGACAGTCCGCTCCATGCCCTCCAATAAACCATGGCTGACATAGCCAGAGTCCTGACTGTGCAACAAGAACGACTGTCTAGTCGGAGTGCTCCAGCGAGCTCACCCGGGAGTTGGGACTTATGCGGAGGCTTATGGAGAACACGGAGCGGACGCGTGCAGGAAGAGCGGCTGACACGGTTGCACACCAGCGAGAGGTGGCTGGGTCCCTCAATGGCATAAAGACCCTCCTCATGGCATTGCTGCCACGAGGCCTGGTGCTGATGCATGCTGCTGCTACCACTCCATCCACATCTCCGGCCCCTCATTTGTCAGTGCCACACAGTGCTGCACACATTCCACCTCCGGCCCCCGAGATGTCATTGCCACACAGTGCTAGAGACTGAACACCACCACCCACATGTGAGGCACATGAGACAGCAGAGGACGAAGATGCGGATGAATCTGCCATGGTGGTGAGAAGAAAGCGGTATCCTTCATCTCCGCCATATGGCCTGTTTCTGCTTGATTCTGCCTTCTGCATCATCACCTTCCACTGTCCCCCGATGCATTCTGCGACACTCACCTTGGACCTCGACATAGACTGCCATATTCTGTTTGGTCACCAATGACACAGCTATCAGACTGTGGACTGAACTCCTCCTCTTCTGATGTACTTGTCCTTCCCTGAAGGACTCTGGCTGGCCCTCCACGGGCTATAAATGTAAAGTGGGGTTTGCATGACCCTGTACTGCTCCAGCTACGACACTCCATTGAATGTGCTTTAAACATTCTTTGTCACACCGATGTGTCATGTCTATGATCTTTCAAGTGTGGAGGTATGGATGTATGTAGGGTCAATGATTCCCGTTTACGTCCTTGTTGCTCATGTTGTGGGACTTGGGTCACAGGGTGACACATTGCCGATTGCGTTTTGGGTGGCGCCGACACTAGAATGGAGACACACATTAGTCACTTCCTTGTCCAGCCCAGAACGGAAGCACGCCCAGAGCCCCGGGGTTATTGTTCACACCCTTACCCTGGACTGGTATACGCCAGGCCAGCCCACTCCTCTTATGCTCACAGGGGGGACGGGGCAACAACGATACATGTCCCAGGTCTTCCCTGTGAGGATCTGCTGCTCACAGGTCTAGTTGTCAGCATGCCACAGCCATTCCCTCACGGCTGGTTCACACCCACACCACACCCATTCAGCACCGGCGTCACAGGACATGTGACCCTGCCAATAAAAAGGGCCTGGCGCACGTGTTGGACGCCATTTCCACTCTCCAACTGGGTGTCCCCGTGTGGTTCACATTTATGCATGAGGGCCTAGGGCCCTGCCACCTCACATTGCCAGGTGCCGGGGGTGACATGATGGCGTCCGCACCACGGGACTCAATCATAAAGGGTCCCTGGCTTGCGTGGCACAGACTTGGTGGCACCGGATACACTGCAGCAGGAACAGGCACACCGCCACGGGACGGTGTCTTTGGGTGCGCTGAGGTAGGGGCACCTAAAGTGCTGAGCGGGTGTGCAGCCTGCGATGATGCACCGTCCAGGAGGTCCGGAATGGTGGCATTAGTGTGAGCCCTGCTGGACCGCAGTGTAGGCCTGAGCCAGCGGGCGGTGCGGGCCTACCACCACGCGGTGTCGCCTCGCCGTTCACAGAGTTAGTGGCACCTCTAATGCTGAGCGGATGTGTGGCCTGCGATGAAGCCGGGTGCACTAATATGTTCTCTGCCATAGCGAAATCAAGACCCAGAATCAAGTGTGTGACCTGGTGGCCCGCGGTGCAGGGCTGCATGATGTGGAGGGTGCCATGGTCGCGGGCTCCAGGCTTGGAGCTCCCACCGGCACTTTGTGGGCCCTCTTGGAGACTCGCCGGTGGCAGAAGGTAAGCAGTGAGGCCTGGTTGCGCAGGGGTGGGCAATCACCTCAGCGGCGGGAGGGGCTGGGGTGCAGCAGCATGTGTGCGCAGGGGAGGGCAAGCGCGGATGGCGTGTGCTACTGTATGGACTCTGCCATTCATGTCTCTGGCAACTTTTTCAGATGAGGGACCTGGGGGACTGCAGTGTGTACCTGCACATGGCTGGAGACACACCGGTGGCTGCAGGTGAGCAGTGAAGCTTTGGTCTGCAGTGTAGGAACTCTCTCTCCCTCTCTTTCTCCCTCTCTCTCTGTTTCTATCTCCCTCTCACTCCCTCTTTCGCTCTCTCTGTACTTCGCTGGGCGCATGACACACCTTCCTATCTGTATTTCGGTCTTGCAGGCTGTGACTTACAGAATGCCCAGAGTAGACCCGCCATGCCTCTTCAAGATTGTTGTTTTTTGTTTAATCTTTAATAAAGTTTTTCTTTGGATTATATGATATGAATGTATGATTTCCCTTTTTCTGGCCGCACCTGTATGTTAGGTGTTGGGATTGTGCGACTTCAGACGATTTGTTTGGTTCATGGTTTCGTGGTGTTGATGTGCATTCTCTTTGTCCAAAGGGAGGGGAGGGGGGGTGGGGGGTGGTGGCGGTGGCAGTGGGTGTTGTTGACCTATTGGGGCTCTGGGCTGCATGTTCAGTTGCTCCTAGGCATCGCTTGTTCTTCATGTTGGGCTCTGGGCTGTGCTCCCTTGGCTGCTGCGGTAGTCATCTGACTTTACACCAGGTCAGAGCAGGTGTTAGTTTCCTGCTGCTAACAAGCCTTATCGCCTGTTTTGTGATCTTATCACCAATCTGGCTGGTTGTTGAGAATGTTGCAGAGTGGTGTTGTTGCGGCTTTTTGCTCACGAACGCCTACTCTGCATCTCATTAGCGATAGTTGCCGGGGTCATCCGGGGCGATGTTTTTTGAGGATGCTATCGCCGGAAACCTGGTGATATTGGATGTTAGCGCCAGCTTGTGAATGGGACAATAACGTTATCCCGACTTTGGCTGCGCTAAGGTGCCGATAACTCGGCGACAACTCCTTGAGACTATGCCCCTTCGTGCAATTTTTTAGAAGCTGCAATGTTATCATAGAAGAGGAAAAGTCAATGCAGCATTCAGGTTCAGTACAGTGGCTTACAGGACCAATCTCCAGGAGTTAAGGTGAGTGGTGGGCAAGGTCCAAGGCAGGACCAGCAGAACACAAATCAGCGGCACTGTGATGGCCGGGTGCAGAGGCGCAAAACAGCATTGGGTGCCAAATGTTACTCTATAGGGCTCTGTCTTCGCATCAAGAAGCTACAGGGTCGGACTGGGAGGCCATCCGGATTGAACCAACAGGGGGGGGCTCAGGCCTCATAATGCTCAGAGACATAAGCACACATTTGGTCCTATTCTACAAGGCCCAGGGGCGCCAGGTACAGCGGTGTCTTTAGACCGGCGCGCAGAGGCTACTAGGGCTGAAATCACAATGGACTTGGTCTCTGGAGGGATGGGGAACTGCGATGACACCTTTGACCCACTTCAAATCGGGCTGTGACGGATGCAGTGGTGTCTTCAGGCATCAGTTGTCTGCGGTCAAAGTCCTCACAGGGGTCTTTGGATGCCTGCAGGTTGCAGGGAAGCAGGTCTGCTACTTCTCTGGAGGTCTTGGTTCCTGGGTAAAGTGCTGTTAGGTCTCCCAGTCTTTGGGGACTGAGCAGCTGCAGGACAAGTGGACTTTTGCTGCAATTGTCGAAGTCAGCAGGCAGGCGGACAGGGTCGGCACCAGGTCAATTGCTGGTTCTTCAGTTCTTGCAGGATGCAACTCTTCAAGTTTTTCGTCTTTCAGGTTGGCAGAATCGGACTTCCTGGTGCCAGGGGCTCTGCTAAAAACTGAATTTAGGGGCATTACGGGAGTGTAGGCTTGTAGCCAATAGGCTACTGACTCTTGGGATCACTACGCCCTCTATATGACCACTTCCTGTGGGAAGTGGGCATAACCCTGCCCTACAGTTTCAAGTGTGCCAACACAAAGATGGCCATTTATGAAAAGTCGTACCCACATCCGATTAGGCCACCGTAGGGGTGGTACTAGCCTGGGGGTGGGCACGCCTACCTGACTAGCTAATTTCCCGCTTGTCTAGGTGCCAAAGAGCGCTGGACAAAAGGGTGGTCAGCCTCCTCTCCTGTGAGAGGAACCATATTCGCATTTCAAAGATGGGAGTTTCTTTGGAGCTCGCTGGCCTAGGAGAGCTAATCAGTAGGTAATCCTGAGGGTGGGTGTGTGAATACACTCTTCCTGTGCAGTCTGTTTCTGACCTTCTGAGAGCAAAGACTCTTGCCCTGAGAGGTCAGAAACCTGTCTCGGTGGCAGGCTGGCAGAGACCAGTCAGGCAATACACCAGAGGATGGTATGATTTCAGGGGGCACCTCTAAGGTTCCCTTTATGTGCATGTATTCAGAAATCCACCACTGGAATCAGGGTGGGTATGTGAATACGAGAGGTTTGATATCAAACATCCCTATTTTCAGTGAGGCCATCATGTAAGCTGGGTAACTCGTTTGCACCAGTGTCAGGCACATGTTCTACAAGGGCTTTACTCTGTTACCTTGCACTGGCAGTAATGGAACTGGCCAGCACAGGGGCATATCGTATAATCTACCTGTCGGTGTAGTTTTGCAGCTTGCAGACTTTCTGGGTTCACTATGCTGTGCAATATTCAAGTGGTTGGGTCCGGAATTGTCGTATTTCTTTTTTTTTTGTTCGTGGCCCAGGTGGGCGTCGACATACCACCATTTCGTGCCTCTTCGTGACGTTGCCATCTTCAGATTCTTTTTTTATTGGTTCTGGTCCTTTAATAGTCTTCCTCCTGTCTCATCTTTCTGGCAGAGGAGGCTGGGATCGCTAGTGAATCCAGAAAGTCTTCAAGCTGCAAAACTACACCGACAGGTAAGAAACTATACGTTTTGCAGCGTGAATCTTTCTGGATTCACTATGCTGTGCATAGACTTTGTAGCGGTTTGCTAGGTTTGTGGTGGCTGGGTGGGAGATGAGCGTTGGTTACTGAATATGTGTGGTAAGACTTTCTGTCCCACTTGTGCTTCCTTGTTCATCTGAATATCTATGCAGTAGTGCTTAGTTAACGTGTGCACTGAGGACCATGTTGCTGCTTGGCAAATGTCTTGAATAGGCGTATTTGCTAGAAACACAATTGTTGCTCCTTTCTTCCTGGTTGAGTGAGCATATGTTGCTCCTCGTAATTCTTGCCCTGCCTGTTTGTGGCAGAATTGTATGGTTTGTGCAATCCATCGTGCAATGGTATTATTGGTAACTGTTCTTCCCAGCAAACTGCTGGCAAAAGACACAAAGACTTGCTTTGTTTTCCTGCTTTCTTTTGTTCTTTCTATATAGTGCAATACTGCCCTCCTGGCGTCGTGTGTAACGCCTTTTCTGTGCTTGTGGTTGGTTTTTGGAAAAAAAACTTGGTATTTGTATGGTCTTGTTTACGTGGAACCTTGACACCACCTTTGGCATGAAATGTGGGTCAGTCCTCATTACGATCCTGTTGTGTATTTGTAGGTAGGGCTCTTGCAGTGTAAGCGCTTGTAATCCGCTTAATCTTCGTAGTGATGTGATAGCCACTAGGATGGCTGTCTTTAGAGTGAGCACATGCAGTGTTGCTTTATGAATGGGTTCAAATGGTGTCTTCATCAATTGAGTCAGCACTACATTGAGGTTCCATGCTGGAAGTGGCATTCTGTTTGGCGGTGCGATCCTTTTTGCCCCTTCTAGAAACCTCTCTACTACTTGGGAAGTAAAGAAACTCTTCCCTGTTTCTCCTCTTGTGTAAGCCACTATTGCCGCTAAGTGCACTATTAGTAATGTGTAGTTTAGTTTATTTTGTAGTAGATGTGTCAAGTACTTCAGTACTGTTGATTCATTGGTAATCCTTCTCTGTAGTTTCTCCTTAATGCACCATTCGGAGATTCTTTTCCACTTTGCTACGTAGCACCCCCTTGTGGTAGGCCTCCTTGCCTCTCTTAGCACCGCCATTATGCTTGCTGGTCGTGTGAGCTGTGCAAACTCGAAGTCTTCAGGAGCCATGCTGCTAGGCTGAGGCTCTCTGGCTCTGGATGTAGCACCCTTCCGTTTTGCATTGTTAACAGGTCCTTTCTTGTGGGGAACCTGTGTACAGGTGCTTGTGCCATCTCCATCATCTGTGAGAACCAGGTTTGAATGGCCCACTGAGGTGTTATCCGTATTAGAGTCATGTTGCGGGTTGTACATTTGTTTAGTACCCTGTGTAGCAGTGGTATCGGTGGAAAAGTGTAGGCAAATGTCCCTGACCAGCTTATCCATAGCGCATTCCCTAGGGACCGTTTGCACTGTTGTCTGGATGTGAAGTTTTGGCATTTTGGTGTGTTGCAAATAGATTTTATTTGCAGAGTTCCCGATTTGTCGAATATCTTCTGGATTTCTTGTTGACTGATTTCCCATTTGTGGGATTCTGACGTTCGTCTGCTGAGCCGGTCTGCTTCCACATTGTCTTTTCCTGGTAGATGTATTGCTAGCAAGTCTATTTACCTTGGAATTGCCCATCTCCATATTTCCTGTGCTAGCACTGACAGTGTTACCGATTGTGTTCCTCCTTGTTTGTTGATGTAGAACATGGTGGTTGTATTGTCCGTTTGGATTAGTACCCCGTGTCCGTACAGTTGTTTATGAAAGGCTTTTAAGGCTAGGAACACTGTCTTCAGCTCAAGGTAGTTGATGTGTTTTATCGCATCCTGTTGTGACCACAATCCCCTTACCTTGCGGGTGTTTGTGTGTGCTCCCCACCCCAGCTGGGAGGCATCTGTTGTGATGGTCACTGTAGGAGTTGGTTGTATGAATGGTTTCCCTTGTGTTATGTTCTTCTTGTTCCACCACGCTATTTTTTGATGTACTGCTTGTGTGACCACCACTAAATCTTCCCAACTCCCTGTTGCCTGTGACCATTGTTGTTGGATCCATTCTTGGAATGGTCACATTTGGAGGCAGATATTTGGGACCAAATGTATGCATGACTCCATCATTCCCATCAGTTTGCCCACTGTCCTCACCGTCAGAGATTGCCCCTTGTGGTACAGATGTGTCTCCTTCAATATTGCCAATGTTCTTTTCGTGCTCGGAAACACCTTTCCCTGTATGGTGTTGATCTTCGCCCCAAAGAATATCTTCACCTGTTCTGGTTCTATTGATGATTTTACCCAGTGGATTGAAAACCCTAGTTGGACTAGTGTTTGTATGACCTCTTGCATGTGCCGCTTGCTTTGGTTGTATGAGCTTGCTATAACCAGCCAGTCTTCGAGGTATGGGTATACATGTATCCCATGCCTCCTTAAGTGTGCTGCTACTGGAAGTCATTTGGTGAAAACCCTTGGTGCGGATTTGAGTCCGAATGCCAGCACTGTGAACTGGTAGTGAGTCTTGTTGATCATAAAATCGTAGTAGATGTTTCTGTTTGTTGTTGATGGGGATGTGCAAGTAAGCATCTTTTAAGACTATAGTTGCCATGTAATCCCCCTCCTGTATCTGGGGTATTACTTCTTGAAGAGATGTCATTCTGAATCTTTGAGTTTTTATGAACTTGTTTAAGAACCTTAGATCCAGAATTGGTCGTAAGGTTTCGTCCACCTTTGGTATGAGGAAGTAGGTGGAGTAGACACCCTTGTTCCGTTCCTTGTATGGTACTATTTCTTGCGCCCTTTTGTTTAGAAGTTCCTGTGCTTCTTGTAGCAAATGAGAACGCTGCTTTTCTGAGTATACTCTGCTGTTTGGTCTCTTTGTTTGGAGGTTGTATTTCTAGCTCTATACTGTAACCATGTTGTATGAGGTTTAGTATCCATTTGTCCGATGTGATCTTCCTCCACTCATGGAAGAAGCGTTTTATCCTGCCTCCTACTGGTGTTATATGCTGGAGGAACTGTTCGCTTTGAATTGGTTTTTGTCTTATCCTTTGCTGCACCCCTAGAGATGTTGACGGGGTGTGCGTTGGTCTTACAGCGAAGTCACTTGGATGTGGGTCGTTGACCCCCTCTCTGTCGAGATACTCTTCCTCGTGCGCTCCTTTGAAAGGATTGTCCCCGGGGCTGGTACTGCCAGTTTTGCTGCTGCTGTCCCTGCTGTTGGCCCTGGTTACCTCCTTGATAACCCTGTTGGACGGTTTGGTGTGGTGCCACAGGTTGGTGGCTCCCCCTACCTGCTGGTCTTCTTGAAGGTGTTCCTCCTCTCATTCCTCTGAACTGTAGTGCCCTCATGGACCTAGCTGTCTCATTGTCCTTCTGGAGCTGATTGAGTTTTTAGTCAACTGAAGCACCGAAAAGCTGTTCCCCGTTGAAGGGTGCGTTAAGGATGTTATTTTGCACTGCTGTCTTGAAGCCTGACATTCTTAGCCAGGCATGCCTTCTCTTTGTTACCCCAAGCATCATCTGCCTGCTGGATGTCTCCGATGCATCCAGGGCAGACTTCAGACATGTATTAGCCATGTTCTTTCCTTCCTCTACCAGGTGGCTCGCCCTTCTTTGGTATTGCTCTGGCAGATGTTTTAAGCATTCGCCCACTTCCTCCCAGTTCTGGTATGCGTGCCTGTTGATGAGCGCATTAGAATTGGCGATGCGCCATTGGATCGCCGTACTCCTTTCCATTTTCCTCCCCATTAGGTCCATTCTCCTGCTCTCCTTGTCTGGAGGTGGTCCTGTATTTGTGGGTATATTGGTCCTTTTTCTAGCCATGGATGTTATGATTGAATCCACTGGTACTGATCCCCTAATATACATAGGGTCCTTAGATGAGTGCTTGTATTTCTTTTCAGTCCTTGGAGTTACTGCTTTACACATAGCAGGTTCCTAGAAGGCCTCCTTCCCCTGGTTCAGCACACTTTAGTGCATGGGTAGGAGCTGGTTTCTTGTCTGGGATGGTAACAATGTCTCCAACAGGAAGCAAGATTGAGGTTTCTCCTCCTCTAGCTTTACTCCATATGTGTCTGCAGCCTTTTGTATGACTTGGTTATAGATTCCCATGTCGTACGGCAGCGAAGGCCTCGAAGGATAGGATTCCAATCCCTCTTCCAGGGATTTGGCGTCGAGATCCTGCCACTGCAAGTCTTGCGCCTCAGAGGATGTCGAGCCTCGTCTTCCTCACCTCATTGCATTGCCGTAATTCAGGTCTTTCTCCTCCTGTTCCTCGACTGGTTCTGGTGTAGTCAGTGGTTGAAGGTCCTCGACACTCCTTTGGGCTTCGGCCGTGGGCTTCAGTGGAATAGTGAACTGCCTCATCTTCTCATCGAAGTCCCTCTTGCTCACCATTTCAGCCTCAAGCCTTTTCTTCTTCTCCATCTCGACTGCGTGGTCGGCGTCGAGAGTTTAGGCCTTTCTCTTCATGGACGTCTAAGTTGTAGCAGCTTTAAACGCTTCATTTTTCAACGTCAAAGAGTCCCTTTCGCGACCGCTCTTCGATGCCTTTGCCTTATCTTGGGTTTTCGGCGTCTGGGAGTCCTTGTCAAAGGAACCAATGGGCTGTTTGTCCTTGGATGCAGTTGCGGATGTCAAGTGTTGTGACGGCAATGCTCCTTTGGAGGACTTGGACTCACTCTTTCAAGTATCAGTGGAGTGCCTGGGCTTTGACGACTCTTACCTCCTTCGGTGTTTTCTTTTCGACCTCGACGACTGGTGTCCACCGGTGAGGTTGTCCTCATTTCCACTGGAGAGGCCCAAATCTCAGAGCGATGGAGGTGTCCCCTGCATGCTGTAGTTTGACCTTCTTTGCCTCTCTCTAACTCTGAGGGTCTTCGGTGTGAATGCCGCGCAGGCGTTGAAGTCCTGGCCTCAATGGTCGAACGGCAGGCAGAGATTGCAAACTGGGTGTTGGTCCTTCTGCGCGTACCTGTGGTGGCAGTTGGTGCAGAATTTAAAGGGTGTTTTGTCCATCACTGCGCCCAGGGAGCCCCCTGTGTGCACATTCTCCGTAGAACATCAAAGTTATGTTTTCCTCCTCTTTCGTCATCCCAGTTACCTGACTCGTAGTCCGGTATGTTTTAAAGGTGATTTTCGTCGTTTTCCTGTTTTTTCTCTCCAAAGTTCTGGAACTCCTTCACCGACGATCCAGACCCAACGGTGGAAAAAAAAGAATCTGGAGATGGCAACCAAAGGTGGGAGCTTTGGGAGGAAGCGTGTCGACGTCACCAAGAGGCACCAAATGGTGGTATGTCGACACCCACCTGGGCCACAAAGAAAAATAAAAAAATAATAATAATTCTGGACCCAACCACTAGATGGCTGAATAATGCACATCATAGTGAATCCAGAAAGATTCAAGCTGCAAAACTACTCATGCAGGTATGCCCTCACATGTAATATTAATCACCCTGCTTTAGGGCTGTAAGGCAGGGTGACTTACAAATACTGCATGCAGTTTTAGGAAATATGGCACACAGGAATGTGCGTCAGATTGTGTTTTCACTTTTGTCTGCATCAAAACACGCAGCCTGTGAGGACAGCCCTGCCTGAGTTTGGTGAGAGGTCTCCGATGGTGACAATTCATGCTGCAGCCCTTGGGGGACCCTCTTTAGTACCTCAGGCCCAGAGTATTATTTACTAGGACTTATAGAGCATGCTAGAGATATTGCCAATTGGGGGGAAACAAGTGTACAGTTCTAGGGAAAGAACACCGATACTGGGGACCTGGTTAGCAGGAGTCCTGTAAACTTCCAAGGCGCATCAAATTCCAGGCAGAAAGTTGGGAGGAAGGTTGGGAGGAAGGTTGGGAGGGGGAGGGGGGGGGAGGGGTGGATGTACTGCAACAACAACCCTGTTTTCCTACACTCCCCATCGCTAGTGGAATAGTCATCCTATCTGAACATTGTCAATCAGAGCACTGTTATACCACGACCTGACAGTGGTAAAGAGGAGTGTCATCAGCGAGGACAGGTGTCTTAACTGCCTGCCAGGAGGCAACTCACGGATCATAAGCATAAATGCATTCATTTCGGGGGCCCTTTGAGCCGACTTTTCTTTCTTTTCGCTGGTTTTCCTCACTCGGCGCCTGGTGGGCTCGCCTCCGCCTCTCCTGCTGGGCTGGATGGGCTTCGGTGGAGAGTGTCACGGCTGGAGGTGGGAGGAGGCAGCGAGGCTTCGCAGGCGCCGGGTCTCTGCCTGCTTTTGGTTCCGGGCCTCGGGGGCAGTGTCAGCACTAGCAGCGGCTGAGCAAGTCCTTCCGGAGCAGTTGTGGGCTCCGCATCAAGAACATTGGGAGCAGGCAGCCGGGACTCCAGATGCTCAAACTGCATGTCATCCCCCAGAGAAGGGCACTGGCGGAGGCAGAGGTGACAATCAAGCCTCAGAGGGGGCTAAATCACCGGTAAGGTGCAATACATTTTTAAGTTTGTTTGGTTTGGACCCGGCGTCGTGGGGTGGCTGCTTCAACACCCTCAGCAACTGCATGGAGGTGACTGAAGGCGGTTTTCTAAAAGGAACTGTTTCCCCTCCTGTTTCTCCTCCTAGAGTGGGCCGGTACACCTTAAGAGCTAGAGCTGCCTACTAGTTGCATGATTTAGAGCCCACTTATGTCTCTGTGACCCAAAAGAAGACATCTATTGTAAATTTAACCAAAGCAAAGTTAAGAAGGTCCGGAGCTAGATTTGGGGAGAGTGAAGAAGAGGAGGAGGAACTGACACAGAGAGGTGTCCCTAAAACCAAAATCAGAGTAAAAAAGAAACCCACATTTAATTCAAAAATCACCCCCTCATTAAAGACTTACTATAGAGTCATGGCCACTACAGCGGAGCCCAATCAATCTACGGAAGTGCCTCCTGACGACCCGGAGGGTTTCTTTTCCAAAGTGAAATCAAAGTCTAAACCGAAACCTGCTGTAAACGATGGGGGGGCTTCCTCCCCCATGACCCCGTTTTCTCAATGCAAACAGAGGGGGGTCAAGCAAAATCCCAAGCGACCTATTGGGCCTCCAACTAACTCTCCAGCACCTAAGGCCCCGCAACAAGGTTTAACCCTCTCAAATAGGTTTAATGCCTTGGGTCATGGGATGAGGAAGGGCCCGCGCCGACCAACGATCCCCCTAGAGACCTCGTAATGGGAGCCCCTCTTGGGCGCGCCGAGGCAGGAAGCACGGAAACAGGAGATGGCTCCGAAGCACGATCCCTGTCTGACATATTGATTGCTATGAAGAAGGAGATGTTAAGCGGGTTTAAGGTATCGGAAATTAACCAAGCAGAACTTGCGGGGAGGTTTTCCGTTTCTGAAGCCAATCAGGCAGCAATCAAGGCTTCCTGTGAAATTCTATCTCAGAGGCTTGATGAGGTGGTGGTTAGGACGGGCCTTCTTGAAGCAGAAATACCTGGCATTAAAGACAACATAAGTGAGGCCACTAAGGAAGTAGGGAAGCTAACCTTACAACAAAAGGCTCTGAAGGACGATATCGAAAGGCTGGAAAACCACTCAAGGAAGAACAATCTAAGACTCCTTAATATTCCTGAGAACTTGGAAGGTTCGGACTTAAAGGGGTTTGTTATTTCTATATTAAAGGGGTCTGTTTTGAAGGATCAGCCTGACATTAATTTAATGTCCGAGATTCAAAGAATTCACCGAGATCCCTACAGAATAAATCCGAAAAAACAGAAACCCCGGAAGATTCTGGTCAATTTCCTCTCTTACTCAGTAAAAGAGCTAGTTTTGTCACTCGGTCTTAAGGAGGGCTCCTTGACCTTTTCCCCCAATGGTTCGGATCCATTTACCTTTCAAATAAGATCGGACATTTCTCACATAACGGCTACAAGGCAGTGGGAAATGGGCAATAGACTGGAGGAATTGAGGTCCCTGGGTGTAAAGGTGCAACTGAAATTTCCGGCTAAGCTGAGGGCCATGCATAATAATCAAATGCACCTACTACATACAGTTGAAGAGGTAGATCTTTTTATGGCAGGATTAAGGAGGGCAGAGCAGGGAAAGTGAGGATCATCAAGTGGTTAGTGAGGGGTCTCTTTATTGGGCATTATATATCTCTTGTTACACTTCTTTCCTCCTACTCCCTCCTCTTCTCTTTTCCCCTAGTATATATATATTTTTTTTTTAGTTGAACCAGAGGTGAGTGTGACCTAATGGGTTCACCCATCTTCAAGGGAGGGTTCCTCATGGGTTTAGGGGTAGGGGTAGGCACGGGGATGTGGGAGGGGGGTGGATCTTTGGGGGGGGGGGGGGTCACCTGGGGTGGGCAAGGGGAGAATATAAAAATAAAAATGAAAAAACTAAAATAATCTCATCTTACTTTAGCGATTTAACCTTTGGAACAACACCAAGGTGGAGGGGCGATGTATACGATGGCTGATGTAACTATAGACCAGACCGGTTTGGGCCTTCTTGCATGGAACGTAAATGGGTTACGATGTATTAGGAGGCAAAGGCGGATTATGAAATATCTCGAACTCGCGAAAGCCCGGGTCTGTCTCTTACAGGAAACCCATCTGACCACTGGGGAGTCGGATAAATTGTTTTCAGGAGTCCCTTGGATAAAAGCATATGGCGTCTCGGACCAAGGTATGAATAGCCGTGGGGTTGCTGTTCTAGTTAAACGGGGGATAACTTGTACAATTAAATCCATCCAGACTGATAAATCAGGGAGATGGGTGATAGCGCAGTTGGACTTTGGGGGCACTGTCTTAACGTGCGCTTCATTTTATGGTCCTAACATTGACGACCCTTCTTACATTGTTAAGCTGCAATCCAAGCTTATGTTGTTAGCTCCTCCAATAATTGTTGGAGGAGATTTCAATGCCTTATTAGATCCCAATTTAGATAGGTCAAATCAGGCTCGTTCAATTCCGACTCCTCTTGTTAGACGGGCAATGAAGAATATGATGCATGACCTTGGCCTGGTAGACGTGTGGAGGTTTTTGAAAGGTGATAGGGCTGGATATACATTTTACAGCAAGAGATTCCATCACTCCTCCAGGATGGACTACCTCTTAGCTAGTAAGCTCCTACTTGGTAAGGACTCCGATATATCCATTCTCCCTAGCCATCTTTCGGACCATTCCCCCGTTTTCTGTTCCATCAAAAAAAATTCTTTAAAATCTCAATCGAGATGGACACTTAGCAGGGGAAGGTTAGACGATCCAGATTTGATTCAGGCAGTTAAAACATCATCTTCGGAGTTTGACACCAACATTGGTTCAGCTGCCATTGAGGTCGTGTGGGATGCCTTTAAGGCTAATCTAAGAGGCCGACTGCACAGTCTCATTTGTTTTAAAAACCGTTCCGAGGGATGTGCATTGAAATTGGGCGAAGAAAAGATCAGATTGCTGGAAGCCGAGTTTTTGAGGCTATCAAACTCCCCAGATGGACAAAGGAAGTCGCGTGTAGAACTTGATCTTGAACAGGCAAGACAACGCTATAGAGGCATCTTAGAAGAGAAGTGCAAGAAGCAATGGGATAGGAATAGGATGGAGAACTATGAATATGGCGAGAGGGCTGGGGCTCTTTTGGCGTGGAAAGCGAGATCGGAATGCTCGAAGAATGACATAGCTGAGTTGGTGATAAATAACCAAGGGGATAGATCCACAGATATAGGCGACATCCAAAATACTATACTCACCCTATTTGCGGATCTATACAGGGAGAACTTATCTCCTTCTAAACAACAAATACGCGGGTGGTTGAGCTCAAAATCCCTCTCCACGCTGACACAGGCCAATAAAGACTTCGATTCCCCAATTACGCTGCAGGAGATAAGAACTCAAATAAAGCAGTCTAAAAACGGCAAAGCCTCTGGTATTGATGCCCTCCCAAACGAGGTGTACAAATCTCTCTCTGAGGAAGTCATCCCTGTTTTGGGATCCCTTTTTCAGTCAATCTATAGCCCAACAGGCCAAGTTCCCAATTCGTGGAGGGAGGCAATCATTGTTCTGGTCCTGAAGCCAGGGAAAGACCCAGCTAAAGCGGATTCCTACCGCCCAATCTCCCTGCTAAATGCAGACTATAAAATCTTCATGGGTATTTTGGCAGGGAGATTGGGCAAGCTAGCCCCTGGATTGGTTAATACAGACCAAAAAGGGTTCATTTCTGAGAGACATAGCCAAGAACAAACACAGCTACTTATTGGAAACATCGATTTGGCGATCTCTAGACTCGAACCCCTGGCAGTGGTCGCGCTAGACGCCGCCAAGGCCTTTGACAGGGTGTGCTGGGTCTACCTCTGGGAGGTGTTGGAGGAGATGGGATTGGGCCCAATCTTTATTCACACTCTGAGAGGGTGCTATCAGGATGCTTCAGCTAAGATCCTTATCAACGGTGTACTTACTCCCAGTTTCACTATCCAAAGAGGGACCAGGCAGGGTTGCCCTATTTCCCCTTTGCTGTTCGACCTCTACATTGAGCCTCTTGCCCAGGCTATAAGGCTAAATGAGACCATACCTCCGTTTAAGACACAGCAATATCGCTCTAAAATCGCTTTATATGCGGATGACATAATCATCTACACAGATGACCCCGAGATAACACTGCCAAAGGTCGGGGCTCTGTTGGAAGATTTTGGAGCAATCTCAGGATATCTGGCTAACCCCACGAAGACGGAGGTTATGTGTTGGAACATAGATCAGTGGAGTGGGGTCACCAGCAATACATTTAAATATCTTGGTATAGTTATAGTGAAAGATCTGGGGAAAATTCCATCTATTAATATAGGAAAAATAGTAAAAGAAATTGACCAGCTGTTTGCAAGGTGGAGGAACCTCCCCTTGACCATCTTCGGGAAGGTGAATTTAGTTAAAATGACTATCCTCCCGAAATTAACGTACTTGTTCAACGCGGTTCCTCTAGGTTTCCCTAAACACTTTATCTCAAAGGCGCAAAGTAAAATCGGGAGTTTCATCTGGGGTGAGAAGGGCGTTAGGCTATCTTGGAAAAAATGGAGGCGCCGCCTAGCTAAAGGGGGATTGGCCCTTCCAGATATCCGCTGCTATCTGGTTGCCTTTCAATTTAAGGCTATCAGGATGCTTTTAGGGGAACCAACTGCATGTGCCTAGGGTAAGCTGCTGGGGGAGTCGGTCAGCAGTGAAGGCGGGGGGAATAAAGCAGGGTTTCTTTACAAGTTTGGCTCCCCAAAATTCTTCAAACGAGTAAGGTTGAAGGTGATCAAAAATGCCTTGGAGGTCTGGTATTTCATCCGCTCCAGATGTGGGATAGGTTACTACTCCGATCAGGCACCGATCTGGGACTCTCCGGGGACCCCCCCCCTGCCTCCAGGATAGTATGGCACTCCCAATTAAAACAGCCGGGGTCGCGACTTGGTCTGAGTTGGGGGATGAAAATGGCATACATCCTTGGGAGGTATTGAAAGCAAGAATAGGCTCGGGGTTCTCGAGGTTCAAGTTTATTCAACTAAAATCATGGTTTGAAATGGAGAAGGAGAATCTAAGGGGAAATGGTGAGGTGGAAGATGCTCTCAAAAACATTCAACATCTTAAGAAGGAAATCTCTATCTGGTACAGGTTCCTGATCAACGCAGATGACGTTGGTATTCCTCATCAGGTTTCAGCCTGGAATGACTCTCCTTTTGAACCGGATATTGGGAGCCTCCTGGAACCCTCCATGACCCTGCTTTATAAATACACAAAATCTGCCAGTTTGAAGAGAAATCACTTTTTTGTTACTAATCGAATTTACTATACTCCGGAGAAGATCTCGAAATTTGCCCCAGACCCGGAGCCGAGATGCCCCAGGTGCTCGCTCCCTAAAGCCAACGATGTACACATCTTTTTTGAATGCGCTGAATTAGGAAAATACTGGGATGGGGTGTGCAGATACTTATGTATGACCTTCGGAATAGATATCGTGTTGAACGGCTCTCTGATCTTTTTTGCCAACGACCAGGTGTCCACTGCCGGTTTGGCTCAACCACTCAGAGGGCTGTTATTATGTTTGATTTTGCTGGCCCGAAGGGAGATATGTTTCAGGTGGAAAGATCCCCTCCCCCCGAAAGTAGAAGACTGGTTAAAATCAGCACTGGCTATGGCCCAGTTAGTTATGAGTTCCAGCCCTAGCCTTCCTTCACTCTGGGCACCCTTTGTTCGTCTGGGCCAGGAACTGAGACTCTGTTGATTCCATTCTGCAGTTGCTAAGGGTCGATAAATACCATGGTCCTATGATTAACACCTAAATCCCGGACGACAAAAGGGGATTGGTTGGATAACCTAAACAATTGCAGGCGGTCGGAGGGCGCCCCATTATTAAAACTGACCGGTTATGTCCTGCTAGCAGTTTATAGGTGAGATGAGGACAAAAAAAAAAAAAAAAAAGCATAAATGCATTTCTTTCCTGCCATCTGCCCATATTATTGGGTGGAGTGTGGGAGGGAATATTGTAAGGGATTGAATGTTTGGCCTCAGCAATTTATCTGGTATGTGATCCACAACTAATAAGACTATGTGTATGTCAGGGTTATAAGGGATTCTCCGTGTTCATCAAAGAAACAGCATGTCACTAAAATTCAAAAGAATATAGAAAAGGCCAATGAAAAGTGCCAGCAGAGGGTTAGCATCTATCCCATTCCATCATTGTATTGGTGGCTAACCTGGCATAGTTTTCTTTCGCAATCCAAGATGGCAGAGGGTAGTATTTCCAGCTTCAGATGGGCTGCCCAGAACCCTTAGCCTGAAAACTGCATTTTGGTGAGAATCCCCACTCTTTAACCAGTTCTCATCCAGCTTCCCCTCCACAAGCACCTTTGTTTTATTGTTCCCTTGGTGAGGACCTGTCTTTCTTCAACTACACATCAGCAACCTGGCTTTACCATTTGTACTCATTAGTATTTAGCGTGCTCTCTTCTAAGTCTGCCACAAGAGTTTACTCGCACTGTGGGTGACGCCTCGCCCGCACCCTACACTGGCGACTACAGAAATAGCCCTCTATATTAAGTTCTCTGACACTTCTCATATCACATTATCGAATACCTACAGTGTCACACCATAAGTGGTGTGCAAGTACAGAGTGAGTGACTGTTCCCTGAAGCCTGCAGGTCCGTCCCAGTATTTCTCGCTTCCCTGCCTTTTTTGTTTCCGCAAGAGTAGTCATCATCAAGAGGTGCTTTATTCAGTAATCATAAAACCCATAAAAGTCCACATAAAATACATCCAAGATAAAAATTAGGTAAAACTACACAAATTCACATTTTATACAACAATTAGTCCCTCATTAAGTTTCCAAATCTTGCTGCAACTGCTAAAGAACAAACAATAAGATATAAAAATATAAAATCACTTCATACAGCAGTTAGTCCCCCATTGAGTTTCTAAACCCCGCTACAGCCTGTGAAAAGCTGGAAACATGAAATAAAATGTATATCGGATAACATTTGTAAAACAAGAGAGCCAGGCCCGCTTGCTTAAACTCAGGGGCTTTGAAAAGGGGGCGCAAATAAGCCTTCCTAGGGATTTCATAAAACTTGCAGAACAAGGTAACCAGGTCACAGCCGCAGGTTGCTAAGGTTGAAAACTCATGCAAACCACAAGGGAAGCTAACTAGTTGGGGCAACACATTAAACCATAATCAAGTGCGCAGAAAATCAACATGAGCAGAGGCTATGATGGTAAGGTAGCGTTCTGTAAGGGGATGAGTTTTTAATAACAAAAACATCCTGCCCGATACCTTGTGAAGAGCCACAGATTCTCTTAATTGTCGGAGTTTTAAGAGGTTATCTTTGACCCAACCTCGCACTGCCTTCATGATTTTATCAGGGCAATCAAATGGGTGTCCCCTTCCTAGATTAGACTTGAGTGACACATTGAGCAGACTGGTTAACTTGGGGCCAAGCAGTACAGTCCATGTCATGACATATGGCCCACAAATGAGATTAGTAATAAGGCAGATGCTAGAGACCAGTCCCTGGCCAGTCAGTCAGGTGCTGGATGGGCGCAATACGGGCACACCCTTTGTGAGAAAGTGCATGCCCACACTTTTTGCTGAATTGCTGATGTACTTTGACTGAGTGTGCCCTGGGCTCCTGCCAATCAGGTACCCAGGGCCTGTGTTCATTCCCTAAAACTAAATGAAGCCTAAACCCAATTGCCATCTCTGGCCACATGTCAGCCCCTGGTAAATGGTATACTAGGTACCCAGGGCCCTGTGACCATAGAAGGCCCCTAAGGGCTGCAGCACTTATTGTGCCACCCTTAGAGGCCCTGTACCCTGACACACACACACTGCCTTTGCAGGCTGAGTGTCTTGGTGCAGAACAAAACAGAGTAGACATGGTACACATCCCTGTGTGCCATGCCCACAACACACACTGCCTGGCATACCTCAGTCACCCCTCTAGCTGGGTGCCCTATGCCAGTGGTGTGGGTACAAGTGCATGAGCCCTGTACCCCTACAGTACCCAGGTCCATTCCTGGGCACTGTAAGTGCAGTGCTGCCATTAAGAGTATATGGTGCTGGGAGGTCGTCATCACGAACTCCACAGCACCATCATGGCTACACTGAAGACTGAGAAGTTTGATATCAAACTTCTCAGCACATTAAACCCACACTGATGCCAGTGTAGGATTTAACGTACAATGCACGACAGAGGGCATCTTAGAGATGCCCCCTGAACCTAACCTACAATCCACGTCCTGTCTGAGAGGCTGCCTAGGCTACCACACTGCAGACATGTTGCTGGACCCCTGGTAGAGAACCATCCGCTCTCCTGGGCCCGCAACAATGCACATCCTGGGCGAGGTGCTAGGTCTCCTCCCCCAGGATGGGCAGGGGAAGCTTCAAAGGCATGCCGCCTTTGTGTGCTTCTCCAGGCCACTTCCTGTACTCAGCAACTGGCCCCCACCGGTTCTGAACCCCACTCTGGCGGGAAGACTGGCAGGAAACCACAAGGGATGAAAGGGGTGTGCCAGCCTCTGCCAACCCCACCCCTCAGAAGGGGGAGGCGAGGTGAAGCACATCTCCGGGCTTTCGCCATCTTGAAGAAGGGGAGCCCTGCCCAATCAGGATTAGGCTACTTCCCCCTCCCACTGGAGAGTGGCAGGATAGGGGGTGTACCCACCCCAGGGAAGGGACCCATTGGTCCCTGCCCTTTACCTACCTGTAACACCCCTAAATTTAGTATTTAGGGGCACCCTGAACCTTCCTTCCTCAGATCCCGATTCCAGAACAAGAAGAAAGAAGACCTGCCGTGCAGCTGCTAACAAGAGGAAGACACCAAATGACTTGGCCACAGCTCTAAAGGCTGGTCGACTTGCGAACCTGCTCCTGCTAAAACCCGGCGTCTCCAGTGGTCAGCAACCTCAAAAACCCCAGAGGATCCGACTGCCTTGTGACTCTAAAAAGACTGGGACTCCCATGAGCAGTGGTTGTGCTCAAAGCAAGTAACAAACCCCTGGTGCCAACCAGGAACCGCGACTCCTGCACACTCTGCACCCACCAAGCCTAGCCTGTGCCGGAGTGGACAAAGACCACGAGGACGTCCCCCCTGGCGACTGACCCAGAATCCAGCACCCACCTCGACGCTCCTGACTACGCCTGCAGCCTCAGAACCAGGGACCCCTCCAACCGCGACCAGCTGAGGGTAAGATTTCCCGACGCGAAAAGACACCCCTGCGCTCTGCGGTCCCCTGTGCCCAGCTCCTGGATGCCTGCCTAACCTACAGCTTTCCAACTTACCTCTCGAAGTGGTGGTCGCACCTGAAGAATCTTTGTCCCCGAGCTTGCAGCCTTTATTCGTCACTGAGCTTCTCCATTGAAATCCATTGAGCGCCCGATGGCTCAAAAGCTCCCTGCACCCAGCCGCCCGAGTGCCCCTGGAAGTGCAACCTCTGTCCTATTTTTTCTTCCCCACTTGCCCTGAGCAAGTGACCAGGAGCCCAGCTCCCACAGCCGCGTGGCCTGCCTGCTAGTAGCCACCAACCAAAGGCCCCCTGCCCGTCATATGCTAACATTGGGCCTAACTATCTCTGCACCCGGCAGCCCCTGTGCCGCTGAGGGTGTAACAACTGTACCTACCTGACCCTGGGCGACAACCCCCCCGCCCCCCCACCCCAGTAACATTGACTAGTTTCACTTGGAAATTCTTCCAAGTGTCGAGTTTTGAAACTTTTAAATATTCACCTAAAATCAGCCACATAACGAAAACGAAATTACTAACCTATTATCAGGAGATCCCAGTGCTGGATCATGGTGCCCAGCACTGACCCTGAAGAGTAATTACAACCGTACTTACCAATAACTTGATTTTCCTCCATAGGATAACATTGCCTAGTTTTTGCCAGAAATTCTTCTAAGTGTCGATTTTTGAAACTTACAAATATTCCTTAAAAATCGCCTGTGTAACAAAAACGATTTATTTAAACTGTTTAGAGGAGATGTCCCAGGACTGAATCTAGGATCCAGTCCTGTGGTTACAAAAGTAATCCAAAAAGTAATTAATTGCATTTATTAAGAAATTCCCATTGAGCTCAATGTTATAATTAGGTTTGAATTGTGTTGCCTATTGCAACAACTGTAACTATTGCATTCAAAAGTATATTGCCTATTGAAAGTATTTAACTAAGGCATCTCATTCTGAGAAAGTACATTTTGATACCTATTGTTGGTTCTAAAATAAAACAACCATATATTTTTATATACAAACAATTGGCCTAGAGTTCAGTTCTTGAGACCATTTGCTGACTGAGTGTGTACAACAAATGCTTTACACTGTTCTCTGATACTGCCTTACTGCGCGACCAAGCTACCACTTTAGAGAGTAAGGTTATATCTAACTTTAGCCTCTGTCAAACCTCTGGGGACTGTGGACTCTGTACCTATTTGTGAACAGTATATACAGAGCCACTTTCTTACACCGTTGAACTGGCGGGCTGAAAACACGCTTTAATATTGCTTGTAAGGCCGAACTTGACAGACCGCCTCCTCCTGCTCTGGGTCTCTATAGCATAGATAGTCCCTCACCAGACGGCAACTGCGGCTCTCCCAGAGGCTTCTGCATAGGGCTGGTTTAAAACTAAGCACCTGCACTGAGGCTGAAGGGTAGGCCCACAAGCAGCCTCCATAAAACAAACTCTTGCCAGTGTAGACTTTTGTGACTTGAACACTAATATCTGTCATTCATCAAACTCTTCCAAATAACAGGAATGATATGCACCTTGAAGGATGATGCAATGTACACTTCGTTGGACACGTTGGCAGCCTACCATCAAACAGAGCTGTCTCAAGAGTCAGAACAACTAACATATTTCATGACCGGCATCCTGAGACCCTTGTATGTGAGTAGTCGCGCTGTACATGCCACCTGATTTGATCGATATAGTACATACCCTGTAGTTTGGCTTGGGCATCCTCCGATTTTCAGAGTAATGGGCATTTTGTTCAAGGGTGTGGACGCAATAGCAAAATTTGCGGCACAAGCAGTTTTGCTTAAGAGGAGGTGAATTATCTTGGTCCATTAAAGAAAGGGTATGCAGTTCCTAAAGAGCACCTCGTGGGAGAGCACACTGTCGTCCCATGAAACAGTTTTGGAAAGTAGGATCTGCTGTCATGGTTACCCCTACTTTTTGCTTGTGTTATTCTGTTTAATGATTAGTCTGACTATAATCCAGCTAATCAGGACCTCAGTCACTGTGCTTTCCCTAAAGTTGACAGTGGTACGTACTTTGGTACCTTCCCAAGTGGCTACTGGTGTAGCCATGTAAATTCCTAGAATATGGTACTAAGGTACCCAGGGCATAGGTACACCATAGGTGTCCCACGGACTGCAGAATGTATTATGCCACCCATGACAGACCAATCAAACTGTGACTACAGGCCTGGCATTGGAGCCTTTGTGAGTTGGTGCTAGTACCACTTACGACAGATCTATGTTTCCATATATCGGAGGTCACTGCACTTAAAACCTATAAATCAACCCTAAGGCAGGTCTTTCAATCCTGAAGGCAGGGTGCTACGTTGTACATGTGAGGGTGCCTTGCATGAGCAGGGCACCCCCTACAAACCCTGGAGTCGATTCTCCAGGCTCTGTAAGTGCGATCAGCCATTTTGATACGTATAGTGGTCATGCATATTATGCAATGGCTAACTATATTTTGGCTGTGCCGAACCTGGGAATCTTTGGTATCAAACATGTTGGAATCATACCTCCAACACGGTTACCAGTGTAGGATGTATAATTACATGCACTGGGGGGTTCCTCGGGAAGCCCCCAGTACTCCCGGTACCAGTCTTCCAGGGTCTGCCAGCAAGCTAGTGCTGCTGCCGACCCCTGGCAAGATTCCACTCTACTGCTGCTGAGCTCGAGCAGGTGAAGGCAGAACAATATTTTCTCACAGGGTGGTGTGACCACCTTCCAGACAGGACTTTGTGTACTGGGCTGGGGAGAGGAGCACTTGCCAGAGCCACCAGACTGCCTTGAAGGGCATTTTGTGCCCTCCTTGCATACTCCAGTTTGAGCCAGTTCAGAGAGCCCTTGGCTCCTGCTCTAGCGCGTAACTGGACAAAGGACATAGGAGTATCCTCCCCTCTGTGCAGCCCCTCCTCTGAGGGGGACCCTTGAATTGTTTCAACCCTTTCCCTAGGGTACTTAAGCCTGTGGGTGGCTTTTCAGATTCGTTGTGGGACAAGATTCAAATCCAAAACCACTTCAACCATCTGGGCACCTGGATTTACTGGACTTCGCCTGGAACCGAGATTGCACCAAGGAAGACCCCTGCTGCTCCCAGTCTCGCTGTTCTGCAAATGTTTGTGGTTTGTGCTTCTTCCAGGTCCCTCTCCAGGCCTGTGGCCATCAAAGACACCCAAAGAAATCTCCCTTGAAGTGAAGGAGTCCCCTGCATCTGCAGGCACCGCAACAACGCTGACTTGTGTGCTGCTCCTGATATCCCACGGACTCTGAAAGGCTCAGCAACAAAGTTGGTTGTCTGCAACCCTCTCGAGACCAGACCTGTCCTCTCAGCAAGTTTGAGGCCAGTATGCCTAGTCGGAACTGCTGCAACAGAACCCCTGTGTACCGCATCTACTTGCCCTTGTCAAGGCTTGTTGGCTCTGTACAGGGATCTTCAGGCTACAAGAAGCTCCAGCATCTCTTCCTGCCAAGATCTTCGTCCTCACCCCATCCACTGCTCCGTGGGCCTGCATCTTTGGTGGGCTGCTAGAGGTCCTCTTGCGACTCCCGTGCCTTCAGCCGGAGTCCTCTTGAGGGTATTCTTTGGCTTCAGTGGGCTCCCCTGCTTGCTCAGGCCGGCTCTGACTTGCTTGCAGTTGGTGAGTCCCTTGGACTTTGCTGGTCCCAACGTTTACCATGTCTGTGTCTGCTGCCAAGGCTTGTTGGTGCTCCTGCCAGAAACCGACCCTGCGTTCTCGACTTCTGGAGTGGGACAGCTTTTGAACAGCTCCTGGTCTTCCACAGCGTCATCTGGACCTCACAGCTGCAGCAACATGGTCACCGTCATCACTCCTGCATCTTCCGTCATTGCTCTTTCGTACCTCCTGGTCACCCAGAGTGGCAAACTCTGTCCTCTCTGCTTGCAGGTTCTTCACTTCAAAAATCCACCTTTGGATGTTGACAGACTCTTTCACCTTCGCCAGCGGCATCTTTCCTGAAGTCCTCAGTTATGGTCTATGGCAGTTTCTGACGTCACTTCGCACCTATGCACCCGGCTTCCCTGGTGTAGGTATCCTGGTTCCTGGGGTAGCCATGGATGGGGTGACTCTCCATCCTTCTGTCTTCCACTGGATTTCTTCATGGTCTACTGGGAAGGGTCCTTTTTTAAAACTGCAACTTTCCCATTGACTTGCATTGAGTACGTAGCTGTGTTTCCACTCTGCACACTGCCTCCGTGGGGTTCCTGGGTACTTACCTCAGGTGGTTTCTTGTGTCCCCAGCTCTTCTGAGTCTCCTGGTCCAAGTCTTGACTTCGGTCACAGTTCCACTTCTTTAGTAAATGGTTTGGTCTCCCCCCTGGAGACCACTATGTATTTGTGATTACTTGCCTGTTTACAATTGAAGTGTGTGTATTGTGTTGATCTCTCCGGGTAGGAGATACACCAATGTGTTAGTGTTTTTAATAAATGTACTTATAACCACATTGAGTGATTTTTTGTTTAACCTACACTATATGATTAGCTCCGGTAAAACAAGCTGCTTAACACTAATTTTGGACTGAGCCTGAAGGCTGCTCTCCACTGATACCACTTAGAGAGCTTTCAATCGTTGTTTAAGACCTCTAAAATCACCATATGGGTCGTCTGGATTAGTGTAAGGTGCTTGACTTAAATAAGTGTGCACCGCATACTAAGCCAGCCTCCTACAAACAGGTCAAAGGAGTATAAATAATCAGGAGCAAGAGCTTTCACCCACCCAAATGAGTGGCATGCTTTATCATTATAGTGGCCCTGTCATAGTCGCCCTCACATAATTTAATCCTCCGAGATATGAAGGAACACCACTTCCGTCATTGTTTCACCCTGTTAACGAGGACAAGGTCCACCAGCAGAATAAATTGATTTTAGACGTCCCTTAGTCATTTTCAACTCCTCTACCCTTTTCTTCCTATAAACGGACAGGACGCCTTTATTTTCAGTTCTTCACAGCACTCGATCTGATAAGATCTTCAGTAAAACGCCCCCATGAGGGGGCAGTTAGGCATTGCTGTGCCGGCCTAACAAGGAGCTGCCCGATGATGAAACATGACTCATTTGGGTGGGCGAGGGCTCTTGCTCCCAATTATTTATACACCTTCGACCTATTCTTTCGTGGAACGACACAAAGTGTGCTCTCTCACGAGGTGCTCTATAGAAACTGCATACCTTTTCTTAATGGTCTATGTCAGCGAGCACATATGCCTGACCTTGATTGCTCCCAGTTCCCTCTTGTTTTGAAGGATTACTTGTGTCCCCGTGCATCACAAAAAGGAACTGAACCGAAGATGGAACCAACTGAGGCCATTAGGAATGTTTCTGCTCTACAGGACAGTGACCAACTGATGCCATGCTTAGAGTTAGTACAGTATCCATCAGAAATATTTTAACACAAAACATGTAAACATTACTTCTACTGCTGCAAGGAACTATGGTATTGGAGCTGCTTTGTCATAGAGAAGGAGCAATGGCAGAGAAGAGATAATGGCAATTGTAACCTGATCATTGCAAAAAGCCACGCCCTTGGAGGTCGTTCCAGGATTTAGCAGTGAGGTAGGAGAAGGAGCATCCACTGCTGCTGCGGCGGATGCTGGCTGTGTGTGCGAGGAACAGGGAGACAGAGCGCATGTGTCTAGAGGGTTGGTGGTAGTTCAGGCGGTGGTTGATGTATGCTGGCCCTTGGTTGTGTAGGGTTTAGTAGGTGTGGATCAGAATCTTGAATTAACATCTCTTCTGGATAGGGAGCCAGTGAAGTTTGAGGAGAGGGGTGACGTGAGTCTGTTTGGGAAGGTCCAGTAGGAGTCTGGCCACGGAGTTCTGTGTGGTTTGCAATCTCTTCAGGAGGTGAGTGGCAACTGCTGCATAGAGTGCATTGCCGTAGTCCAAACAGCTGTTGACTAAGGCTTGAATGACAGTTTGTCTGTTGATGGGGAGCCATTTAAAGATTTTCCGGAGTATGCAAATAGTAAGGAAGCAGGCGGACTATGCCCAAGGAAATGCGAAAGCACAATACTAGTGGGTGGCAGAGTATAAGGAATTACATAAAACTCTTTAAAAAACAAAGAATTTTTTAAAATAAGGAAGTATGGCATTTTGTACAATTCTGAAAGAAGGTGATAAAGTGTAGGGCGGATTTTAAGATTGGGGCTGTTGGTAGTACTTCAAGTGATAAAGCGCACGGTTCTTAACTAGCACGAGGGGCATATAGACATAAGGGACATAAAATGCAGGATTTGAAAGGATTCTTGGAGACTGAGAGCTGATAATTCCATAGAGGGCTATGTGAGAGTTTGCAGTGAATATATATGGAGTGACGAAACCTGGGTGACTACATTAACTCTACTGCTACAGGGGAAGCGCCATTAGCCCAATGCAGCATGGTAGCAATAAACATTTTTGGTGCCTTTGGGGTGCTGGGCGAGCCTCCAAAAGTTGAAATAGTGAGAATTGATTATATGTTCAAATGTCCTTAGGGTGGGAGAAAATTTAAACAAAATAAGACTGACTTCTTCAGGAAGTTTTTGGTAGAGCAGGATAGCCAGATGAGTTGGTCAAAGATAATTAAACAGTTTCTAGAGAAATGAAATGGCACTTAGAATCCACAGTAATAAAGCAGGTCGGACCATTTCTAGATCACCCAAGAAGTGATAGATTGGTTGAATATGTTGACAGGCTGATTTAGGATCATTTGCAATTAACAATGCTCAACAGGTTGGGGTGGAGGAAAACTTAATTTGTTGTGGGCGATGAGAAAGACACCACATTTCAGTGCAGCACTGTTCAATTTATTGCATAAACAACTTCAATTTAGATGTAACTTACTGGACCTCAACTACTTTCTGCCACAGAATTGTCTGTAGGTAAGTCACTTGCATTCAGCAATTATTCTTTACTACGTACTTGCTTATTTATAAAAATGTTATAACAAACCAAAAAAGAGTCAAATATGGAAGTGTATTTTATTTTAATATGAAAAGCCATTTTAAGTGAAATATGAAACAATAAGAGACTGCAGATTATCAAGGGCAGTTTGAGACCATGATGCAGGCTTTTCTTTTTTGAAATACAACACAAACATGGAAAAGGACAATACACGGCACAGGCACACTAGGGTAATTTCATATGATCAATACACACAGGTGTCACAACAGGACAATTCCAGACATTTACTGCAGACTTACAAATTGCTTTTGGATTACTAATTAGAATGCAATATCATTTTGTACTCCAACTTGTATTCTCATGTAAAAATACTTACTTACAAAAATGTCTACTGTCTTTAAAAAAGATTTTAAATACGTAGAAAGTACATTTTGTTCAGAATGAAAAGTCAGCCGAAAAGTTCATGTTGTGATAAATGAGCACCAAGCATAGCAGTATAAAAAAAAACTTTGCAATGTCAATCTAGTGTTAGATATGTTCTTAGGTCCCTGTAAGTCAAATTGAATTATTCTTCCTTCTCGACATCTCCAGCACCGGTTTTCTGGTTTTTTATCTGTGAAGAAAAATTGACAATTATCTTGCTCATGTCCTTCACATAAAAACATGCATCAAACTAGTTGAAAAACAAAACAATACACAATTATACGACCAGAAGTAAAAAAAACAAAAAACAAAAAAAAAAGAAAAAAAATCATCTTAGTAGTTGTAAAAATAAAACAAGCATTGGATTGACTAGAAGAATGGAAAGGAAATAAAAATTATTAGACCACTAGGTGACAGCCAGTAAATCCATGCTATGCCACAAAATTGTGCCAAATTACTGTTGTAGTTCCTGAACTGTATTAGGAGTGAGTGGTCAGATTTACAAGGAGCAAAATTATGACATGGTGTTAGCACTCAACAGCCAGGACGGAATTACAACCGGCGGAGAGGTGAGCCGGTAGTTTTCACATCATTACTGTTGTTTTATAGACTGCGAATATGTGTATTCATGTATTTTACTGAGGTCTATACCTTTCTTTTGTGACTCTAGATCCTTTGCTTGTTCACGTTTCGCCTGATGGTAAGACTCAGTTTTCCACATTTGAAGTTCCCCTCAATATGATCGGATTGTGCTCACATTTTAGTTTGCTTATCTACTCCTACTCTATGGTTTTTCCCTCGTCCTCCTTTCTCTCATTTCATCTACTTAGTTGATCACACGTGAACCATATGCACTGTCTAGAACTTACCTCTTAAATGATGAGACGTTAGTAATTTACGGTTTCTGAATGTTATCTGTGTTCATCTTTTAATAAGAGCCTAAGAATTTTTGGGCAAATCATGATCCTTCCTATATTTAGATTTGTTTCTCCCTCCACTATGTGAATACAATTTTCAGGTGTTCCTATTTATAGGTCTCCATTGAGAATTAGCGGTTTTGAGACTTTGCTTTTGCACTCTTTTCATCTGTCACTGTCTTAACTTTACTGGCACAGTTAGAAACCTTTATGCTTTATCCTTCATGTCACAGATTTGCACTTTCATGAGATTTAATCTGGATTTTTCTGAATTTACGTTTTTGTTGGGTGCTTGCTGTCAATCACGGTGTTTGACGCCTATCACGCTACTTATTATGTAAGATATATTGTAACTGTTATGTGTCTACAATGTATTCTTATGTGTTTTTGTAGCCCTGAAGAAGTCGTGGGTTTACACCCGGACGAAGCACGTGTTGGCTAGGCAACGGAATCATATTAAACCAAGAAAGACAAAACCTGTTGGACTTTTGTAATTGTGTCTGCACTGTTCTTTCCACTACTTTCTGTATTGAGACAGTATTATTTACTAACGTGTGCCTAGGCATCCTATGTTCTCTTATGTTTAGACTCCGGTCTACTGGAGGGGTTTAGGGTTTGCTTTCCCCTCGTCCTATCTGCACCGTTCCACTCTTTAGCCCCATACTTCTACGTACACACTGTGGGCGCCATCGCATACCGCAAAACTTAAAACCCTGCATTATAAATTCTGTACAATCAAGCGGTAGGGGCTGCCCCAACGTTTGCTAAGTTTTTTATATCTGAATTTTGTATCTGGTGAATTCCTATCGAGGAATTTTACCTACTTAACCATGAACCGTGACCAAATAGCACAAGAATTATTTCAAAATCTGGCCAACGGAGACACCGTGGCTGCAAGTATGAAGAACATGAATCTAACCAAAAAGGAGGGATTAAGGGATAAATTCATGAAATTGGAAAGATTAAAAAAGAATGAGAATAGCAAGTGGTGGGATGGCATCACCCTAAGACAGTATTTAAGATTGGAACGAATACCCAGGGGGTTACGTGACACAATTTTCCCCACATATGACGAATTAGATGAAGATCTTTTGAAACTTTGGGAAGAATCCCTGACATCTAACTCCAAAACTTTAATGGGCATATTAATTGACAATGCAGATCGGAAAGTGACAGCACTGCAGAAGGAGATCTGCATTCTTGAAAATGAAATTAAAGACCTAGGATTAGTGGAAGCCACCGAAAAAAATTATGTCATCCTGGCTGATATCCTGGCTAAACATCAAGAGGATATCAAACAACGCAAAGCTAGGAAACTTAAACGTGATGAAATTGACTATAGGGAAGGGAGAATCTTTACCTTCGCCAAAAAATATGATGACATATCTACTAATGACCAAACGAAGGGTAAAACAATTGGCCAATTTAACAGTTCTGTATCCTCGAGTACCACCTCCCTCCCTGAGCGTACCCGCTTCAAGTGATGGGGAATCAGACAATCCTACAGCCAGTACCAGTAGTGACAAACTTGGCAATGCTTCCTCCTCCTCCTCTTTTTTTACAAGAAGTACAACGTATCAAGAGGGGCAACAGGATACAGCCCATCCTCACAGATATAAGAAAACCAGGAGAGGCAAGAGGTCAGGGCACAAACGAGTACAGGAGGAACCTGAGATCAGGGGACAAGAGGAACTAAGTAACACACAGGAGAGGGGGGTGGATATTATCAATCTCTCTTCCCTTACACTCTCTGATGATATGATCTCCCTCCTTAAAAAGGGCTTAAACTTCTGCCCCACCGATAGGGGTGATGTGTGCAAAACTAAAGTCGATCTTTTAAGTTTACAAGAAATTTGAAATTGAAAAAGATGTTTGCTACTAATCCTAGTATTAATAAACATACTAAGAACATTTCTGTCTGTGGTGCATCTGATATTCTCAGTATTCAGGAGTTATATGATACCCAGTTACTTCTTTCTATCACTAACCAGGAAGCGTCACCTGATGACCTAACCAAATTGCCATTAGACCTCAATGTGGATACTGACTATACCATAGCTAGTGGTTTGAAATCTAAATCCAAATGGACACCAATCCTACCAGGGGGCAACACTATTGACACCTTTCACAAACTTGTTTCACGAGAGATTGATAAACACGAGGCTAGGAGTAATTCAGGCAGAGTCTACTCGCATACTAATCTTACCACAGGGGAACGTAGGGCACTGACACTCCTCTCTTCCAATACCTCCATTATTATCAGGGAGGCTGATAAGGGAGGAAACATCGTGGTCATGGACAAACAGGACTACGATAATGAAATAAAGGGCCAACTTATTGACTTTACATGCTACGAATCCCTCACAAGCAACCCTATGGGTACCCTCACTTGTCTAATCAATAAACATCTTCAAGCTTGGCTTAGAGAAGGACTTCTCAGCCAGGAAGAATATTTGTACCTGAAAGTTAATAGACCCAAATTCCCCGTTCTGTATACTCTTCCTAAGATACATAAGAACCTACCATCCACCCCTGGCAGACCAATTGTCTCCAGAATAGGGGGTCCGACTGAAAAACTTGCGGAATATGTTGATCTATTTCTACAACCTATGGTTCAGAATCTCCCTGCTTACATAAAAGATACCAAACATATTCTCAGCCTCTTAGCTGACCTAACATGGCAAGATGACATCATTCTAGTGTCTTTAGATGTAGTTTCCCTCTACACCAATATTGACCCTAGTACAGGAATGGAAGCCTTAAAATGGCATTTTGGTAAATTACCAGCGACACAATGGCAACACACTACAATGTTATTGTCTATGACTGAACGCATTCTAACCAACAACTGTTTTTTATTTGAGGGCCAATGGTATAAACAAATACGAGGAGTTGCCATGGGTTCCAAATTTTCACCGTCATTTGCTAACCTCTTCATGGGGTACTTTGAATCCAAATGGCTCTGGGGTGACAAGGGCTGTCATTTTAGCCAATATAACGTTTACTGGGGGCGATATATTGATGATTGCCTGTTACTTTGGTCTGGCACTGAATCCATGTTACACGACTTCTATCGCTACCTAGATTCCAACACCCTAGGTGTTCAATTCACACATCAACACAGTAGAACAAATCTGGTCTTTTTAGACATTGAGCTATACATCACAGATGGGGTTCTCCATAGTAAATCACACCGTAAGCCCACGGCATGCAATGTGGTATTACATGCCACCAGTGCACATCCACAACACCAGATTAGGGCCATCCCTTTTGGTGAATTTACGAGAGCTAGACGGAATTGTAGCGAGGATAGATAATTCCACTCCTGTTTAGACTCCATGATGAACCGATTCAAGTATCGAGGTTACCAACACACCACCTTATTGAGGGCAGAGAAACGCATTTTGGATCTGCCTAGAACAGATACACTAACAACTAGAAAAACTGATAACAAACAAGATCAACCTATCAGGATCATCACTAACTACAATCTGAAATCTGAGTGTTTGACCAAAAGTATGAATAAACACTGGAACACACTTAGAGCTGACAAGACCATTGAAACACTCACTTCGAATAGACCCCTAGTTACTTTCAGAAATGGTACTACCTTGAGGTCCATTCTTAGCCCGACTATACCTAGAAAGGCTGAGATGAGTGATTGGCTCACCAAGCGCACACTTTGTTTTCATAAATGTGGATGCTGTGGGGTGTGTAGGTGGGCTGCTCAACACAAGACAACATTCTCTGGACCAGATGGGAGGGAATACACAATTAGACAGAATATCAGTTGCTCCACACGTTTTGTTATATACATAATTACGTGCGTGTGTCAAAAACAATATGTAGGGAGCACAATTAGGATGCTGAAAGAACGCATTAGCGAACATGCAAGGGCGCTTAAACAGAATGACAACAGATACCCTTTGGCGGTTCATGCCAATAGCTGTGCTGCCCAGGGCCAGTACAAATGCTTTACGTTTTTTGGTATTGAACATACTCTGCCACATCCCAGGGGTGGTGATAGAGAACTAGCATTACGGCGTTCTGAGGCTACTTGGATCATGCGTCTTAATGCGGTGGAACGGGGTCTTAACACAGACCATGAGCTGCAATTCTTCTTGGGTAACTAATGGTGCTGTTTAGCTGAAGCGCTCCATTGTAATTATGGGGTTTGTGTCTGTAAGGCCACATCCAGTGTTTCTTCTTGATTCTCGACTGTTTTAAATTTGATGTAAGAATGCCATTTGTTTCTCTTTGATGTCCTTACTTCCTTCGGGAGAAATTCGGGTCTGATAATTAATTGGTCCAAATCTTGCGTGTATCCTATCTCTGGTGGCCTTCCTCTCTTACCGCCTCGGCTTCCGCTCCAAATATCTCAGTCCGGCTTTAAATACCTGGGGGTGTACGTTTCGTTGGATCCGGCGGTCCGCTATGAGCAGAATCTCCTGTCTCCACTCCGGCGTTTGAGGGCGGATACGGCTCGGTGGTGTAAGTTGCCCTTGTCTCCACTTGGTCGCGCGGCGCTGTTTAAAATGATGTCCCTTCCCAGATTTCTTTATGCACTCCAGAACTCCTTCGATGTCATTCCGGCGGCCTACTTTAGGGAGGTGGAGAGTTTGCAGAGGAGACTGGTTTGGGACGGGCGAGCGCGTATCGCTTTGGCAAAGCTGACTCTCCCCTGGTATGATGGGGGCATCGCGCTTCCTGATATTAGACGGTACTATTGGGCCTCCCAGCTGTCTGCCATTAACCATGCTACGTACGCTCCTGGTTTGAACCCGGCATATGAGATGGATAAATTCCTGCTTCCCGGCGGTAACTATAACAGAGCGCTTTACTCTCGATCCGCTGGTAGGACCCTCACGGGCCCTACTAGGATTGCGGTACGTGTGTGGAAGGCGGCGAACGTAGCGATGGGCTGGAGTGAGCGTTTAACGTGTGCCACTCCTTTATTCGCCTCAGAACGCTTGGGAAGCCTCTGGACAACGAAAGGCTTCGAGCACTGGGACACGATCGGCATCAGCAGAGTGGGGGACCTATGGGTTAAAGGTGCGGTTAAATCCTTCGCGGCGCTCCAGAGCGAGCACGAGTTTAGTGAAAGAGAGTTCTTCCGTTATGCACAGGTTCGGCATGCCCTGCTCTCGGTCTTTGGGGAGGGGACCACGGTCCCTGCTTCTTCGCCTCTCGAGGACCGCATACTCGACGGTCACGTCCCCGACAGTACTATCTCCTTGATTTACAAAAAACTGATAAATAATCGGGCTGACCTCTTGGTGCGTCTTCGGGAGGCATGGACGGGAGATGGGGTGGAGTTGGACGACGAGGACTGGCAGACTGCACTGTCATCCCCTAAGGAGGTGGCCACCCCGGCCCGTCTCCGTCTGGTCCAGCTTAAGATTCTCCATCGTGTTTATGTGACGGGCCCCCGCTTGGTCTCGATGGGGTTCTCTGACGACGGGCTCTGTAAGCGTGGCTGCGGGCTCAGTGCCACCTTTCTCCACATCCTATGGGAATGCCGCGAGGTGGCGGAATATTGGCGCCAGGTGCATGATGTTATGAGACTAGTCACCGGGGTCGCTCTGCTGCCGGAGGTGCGTCGCTGTGTTCTGAATGTATGGGAGCCCAATGACTATAATGCGGCTCAGGCTCGGTGGGCGGCCTTGGGGAACATGATCGCAAAGAGAGATATAGCGCAGCTTTGGGGTTCCCAACGGCCTCCCACCGTGTCTGTATGGAAGGAGAACATGGACTGGTGCATGTTCAGGGAGAAAGCTGTATGTGGCTCGTGGTAAACCGGGGGCATGGGGTAGAATTTGGGGGCAGTGGAACGTGTATCGCGGGTCTATCTGTGCTCCCCCCCTGGTGGATACGTCTGGGGTTGCCTCGTCCCCCTGATCCTTGAGGGTTCCTTGCTTATCTCGTACTTCGGAGTACAGATTTGGTTCTCCCGTGGCCCCCCCCTCCCTCTCAGGCCTCCTTTTATTGACCGCCCTCGGGTGGTCGGGTGTGGAGTCCCCCGGCTGTGGTTCGACGCCCATTTCAAGTCGTTTCGCCTTGCTTTTTGTTTTTCTTTATTTTTGTTGTTATTTATATTAAAAGTGTGTATCCTGACTTCCCTTACGTGCAGTCTGAGCTACTGTAATATAGCGGAGCCCCTGTGGGCCAGTCATTGTTTTTGAACTGCTTGACCACTTTAACTACTAGCGGCCGGCCCTGGCGGTTGTAGGCCCGTGCTTGTAACCTTTTCTCTGCACAATAAAATTTTCTCAACAAAAAAAAAAAAATGAATGCCATTTGTTAATGCATAATATCCATGTTTCGTGTACCATGGCTATGGCAGTAATTATTCTTTACGCACGCTAGATTACTCGAGACATCTATATTTCTCTTAACTAGTGACTTTTTTTTCTAACTTGCACGTTTGAGGAATCTGTGTTTGATCAGACTTAAACAATCTCTAAATACGTACAGAATTTTGTGAATTGTGATACATTTTAGATGCACGGATTCTCACACCGTTTTTTGCATATTTCTTTATTCAGCCATGTTGTACTGCTGCTGTATTTCTCTTCGAGTCTAACAGGCCCCTTAATTGCCTCTGTGCCTAACTTCTTTCTATTGTCCCTTTTCAGTCTATGCTCTCCTCTTCCACCAAGTCTCACCATGGCCTACATGCCATTTTCCCTCTTTCCCCGCTGGTATTTACCACCGGGTGATCAATCCGTTCATATTCTGTAGGGAACGCTGGCTGTTTTAAAGTATTGACCACATAGAAACACTTTTCTCTTTATGCGGTCTATAACTGTTTGGATGGTAATCTTTACCACAATCATTTTAAATTGTTTCCCACGCATGATACATATATTTTGATACTTAGTAACCTCGCTATTTATAAATCCCTCCCGTCTTTACGCTGTGACGGGGGTATGTGGTGAAAGCAGGGTTAGCATTGCACTTGTTCCTCACTTCCGGTGCTTTTTCGGCTGACTGCCATATACGGTTTAGTTGTCAACTCGTTTATCACGTTATAACGTGCACGGCAATCGCTTCCGGCCTGCTGACGAACCTGATACCAACTACACTCCGAGACGTACTCGTCATTAAGGTAATGTGCGGCTGTGTAAATGATAGCTATACTCTGTTTTGCTTCTTAGCAGTAGTTATGATAGGTTTGCTGGCTTTAACGACGCCACTCTCTTGTTGATTATGCGCACTTCAGACGCATTCCTTGATTACGTGATATGAACTTGCTGCATTAACCTTGACCCTTCGTAGTTTACGTGGGTCTTTATATATTTATCAACGAGCACCTTTAAACACATTAACCTTTAAGGTTTTTCGTATAATTTGCGGTTTTGATACTAGGATTACGGGTCAGATATTACTTGTGGTAATTATAATTTGCCCCTAGTAATGACGTGCACCGGTATCCTTCTTATAGGTCCCGATTCATTGGATTACTTACCCTCGTATACCTATTTCGAGTAGTGACACTTGCACTTGTCCCGCGCAGCCGGGACGGAATTACAACCGGCGGAGAGGTGAGCCGGTAGTTTTCACATCATTACTGTGGTTTTATAGACTGCGAATATGTGTATTCATGTATTTTACTGAGGTCTATACCTTTCTTTTGTGACTCTAGATCCTTTGCTTGTTCACGTTTCGCCTGATGGTAAGCCTCAGTTTTCCACATTTGAAGTTCCCCTCAATATGATCGAATTGTGCTCACATTTTAGTTTGCCCATCTACTCCTACTCTATGGTTTTTCCCTCGTCCTCCTTTCTCTCATTTCATCTACTTAGTTGATCACACGTGAACCATATGCACTGTCTAGAACTTACCTCTTAATGAGACGTTAGTAATTTACGGTTTCTGAATGTTATCGGTGTTCATGTTTTAATAAGAGCCTAAGAATTTTTTGGCAAGTCATGATCCTTCCTATATTTAGATTTGTTTCTCCCTGCACTATGTGAATACAATTTTCAGGTGTTCCTATTTATAGGTCTCCATTGAGAATTAGCAGTTTTGAGACTTTGCTTTTGCACTCTTTTCATCTGTCACTGTCTTGACTTTACTGGCACATTTAGAAACCTTTATGCTTTATCCTTCATGTCACAGATTTGCACTTTCATGAGATTTAATCTGGATTTTTCTGAATTTACGTTTTTGTTGGGTGCTTGCTGTCAATCACGGTGTTTGACACCTATCACGCTACTTATTATGTAAGATATATTGTAACTTATGTGTCTACAATGTATCCTTATGTGTTTTTGTAGCCCTGAAGAGGTCGTGGGTTTACACCCGGACGAAACACGTGTTGGCTGGGCAACGGAATCATATTAAACCAAGAAAGACAAAACCTGTTGGACTTTTGTAATTGTGTCTACACTGTTGTTCTTTCCACTACTTTCTGTATTGAGACAGTATTATTTAATAACGTGTGCATAGGCATCCTATGTTCTCTAGCACTCAACATTAGACTGCCCTGGAAAGTAGACCCCAAAAGCCAGCAACAGCTTAACCAGCTTTTTTGTGTGCATTAGTGTGCACATTAATGCTCGTCAGCAAGGCAAAGCCAATTTAACTTAATGCAACTCAATTGCAACCATTGCAAATTCACCCTTTCCACAGTGCAACTCAGTTCTGCTACAGCCAAAGCACATCCCAGTTCAGAAAGAGTGCAAACGTTTACATAAACATTATCTCTTTTTCTCACAGTCCAAGTAGTAATGTGGTTTTAAGTCATGATGTCTTCCTGCATAGCCATAGTACCACATGCTCGTCTACATTGGCGTCCCCTTCAGCACACTATCCAATCTCAATGGTCTCAAGGGGAGGGGCATCTCCAAGATCTAGTGCTATTAGGGCCAAAAACTCATTGCGCTCTCCAGTGGTGGAACAGCAACAACTTGTTGCAAGGCCGGCTCTTCACAGCCCCAATTCAGCAAGTCACCATTATCAAAGATGCATCCATTCAGGGTTAGGGAGCACATATGTAAGATCTCACGGTTCACAGTATATGGACAATAGCTCAGACACATCTACACATCATTCATCTAGAGCTTCTAGCAATTCAGATAGCACTCAAAGCTTTTCACAATCACGTACACCAAAAAGTCATACTAATACCACCAGACACTTACTGCCATGCTGCATTATATTTAAAAACAGGGGGTAGGGGGGTGGGGGGGGGGGGGGGGAAGATTCCTCACAGCAACCCTTATACCAGAGTGCATCTGGGCAGTCTATCACAAAATCCACCCCCTAGAAGAATACCTAGGGTGGACAACGACTTTGCAGATCTGCTCAGCAGGGCACATCAGCAGGTACATGAGTGGGGAGATTAACTTACCACTACTCTACTCTTATTTCAAAAGATGGGAAACACCGGACATAGACTTGTTTGCCACTCACCTCCATGGCAAATGCCAAAGCTTCACCTCCAGGTTCCCCCATCCTCTATCCAAGGTCAATGCCCTATGGGTGAATTGGTCAGGAGTATTTGCCTTCGCTTTTCCCCCTCTCCCACTAATTCCATATGTGGTTCAGAAGTTAACACAAACGTCTCCAACATAAATACTAATAGCCCCAACATGGGCACGGCAGGCATGGTTCACAACCCTACTGCAAATATCTTTAGTGCCACATGAGAAACTACCTCTTTGGCCACATCTACTAACTCCGGATCAAGGAACAGTAATGCATCACAATCTCAAGCAACTAAATCTAGCGATTTGGCTCCTGAAATCCTAGTCTTTGGGCATTTAAAATTAATTGAATGTACCGACATCCTTAAACAAACTTGTAGGCCGACAACTAGTGCATGTTACACTGCAAAATAGAAACTGTTTGTACATTAATGTACATGTAAGCACATTCAGCCTTTAGCACCTTCAGTACAACACATTAAAGGATATCTTTTTAATCTGCAGCAAACAACGCTCACTTAGACTTCCGTCAGAATACATTTAGCAGCACTATCTGCCTACATGCAAAACAGGCAACATATGTTCCTGTTTAACATACCAGTAATCAAATCATTCATAGGACTAAAAAACGTTATCCCTCCTTCCACTCCACCAGCCCTGCCTGGAACCTAAACATTGTCCTTACCAGGCTTATGGGGCTACTATTCAAACCACTTCATTCATGTCAACTCCAACTTTTAAAATGGAAAATTGCCTTTTTAGTGGCAATCGCTGCTCTCTGAAGGATAAGTGAATTGCAGGCACAAACTCCAAGAACCTCTCTTTAAAATAGTTTCAAACAAATTAGTTCTGTGGACAAACACAACATTTCTGTATCAGCCTTTCATGCAAGTTAGACCTCAGAGCTACCAGTGCTCTTTCCTAACCCAGACACATTAGAAGAGAAAAGTCCTACATTAGATGTTAAAGGAGCCATCAGGTTCTACATTGATAAAACAAAATCTTTTAGAAAAACACAACAGATATTTTTTGCTTTTAACAAACCTCACCAAGTGGCATCTGTATCCAAAGCAGGAATTGCAAAATGGACAGTTAGATGCGTTCACACAGGTTAGCAAAAAGTCAAAAGGGTACTTGTGGTACCACCACAAGCTCATTCCACACGTAAACAAGGAGCCACTATGACTTTTCTAGGAAATATCTTCTAAGAAGATATTTGTAAAGCAGCGACATGAAATAGCCCCCATATATATTTACGAAACTGTACTGTGTTGATTTATTCACACATCAACAAACAAGATACGGTCAAGCTGTACTTTAAAACACTATTTCAAACAAGTATTTCAACCAGTCACTAGACACTAAAAAGGGGAGCACTGCTTTACATTGGATGCTAAGCATATGTATATATGGCAAACATGCTACCATTGGAATATGCTACTTACCCTGTAAGTATCTATTTGTAGAGTGTAGTGTCTTAGATTCATAAGCCCACCACCCCGGAAGCCTTTGGTTGCAATAATTCTGGATATATTTAATACTGTACTTTACACATTCACAATCATACACATGTTTCTTTATTCTGTCACTTTATTGCTCCTTTTCGAATGCTCACCCGATGAGTCAAAAACAATCGAACAAAGGAGCCAAGAAACATGTGCAATGCACAACGGAGGAGTCGTCACTATACCTCGTGACTTGAAAACGTCTTTTGAAGAAAAACATCTTGTAACGGTCTAAGCCCAACACTAGATGGCACGATAATGCCAAGCATATGCATCTACGACCAAGGGCAATTGTGGTACTGGACTCAGGATTGGGCTTTTAGCTCTTGTGGTCGATCTCATCTTTGACCCATAACTGATGGCAAAGTAAACTCCTTTACCCCTTGACTCTTCGGGTAGCACAGTCGACCAGTCCAAAGCTTATTACAGGTGGGGGAGGGAGTGTGAGTGTGTGTGAGAGTGTAAGCATCTGTTTGTTGCATGTAGTGCTGTAGATTCATATGCTGTGTATACTCCAACCCTCTAGTGTTGGGCTTAGATGATGCAAGTTATTTTCCTTCGAAGCAGTCTTTTGAGTCACAAGGTCTCCGGGACTCCTCCTCTGGATGTAGATGTGCATGGTCAGACTCCATTGTTACTGTTTTTCTCCCAGAGGGTGAGAGAAAGTATGGAGTAGTGAGTACATGAAGAATGGTAATGATGAAAGGAGAAAACATCAGCGTGAAGGAAAAGATAGCAGTAACAGCCACTGGCTTCCAGGGAGGAGGTTGGAAAGATGTCAATCTACAGATTTGCATGCAACAAACACATGCTAACAGGGTAACAAACATTCTGTTTATAGCGGGTGGCTGTAGATACACATGCTGTGCACAGACTGAAAAACAGTACACTCCTAAGAGGTGGCTAACCAGTTGGTGGCTGCAGAGGTCTAAAACAAAGTCCAGACAACAGCTTGATCTACTCTGGCCTGTTCTCTTGATAGGACCTCCAAAAGATATTTGGTAAAAGTGTGTTTTGAGTGGACCAAGTGGCAACTCTATATAAGTCTCTTATAGGTATGTTCCAGGTGAAAGCCACAGTAGCGCCCCGTTTGTGCATGCTTAACGTCAAGCATGTGCAGTGCTACTGAGTAATGTCATGGGAAGAAGACAGGGAGCTCAATGGATTGTTTAAGGTGGAAAGGAGAGACAACCTTGGGCAAAAACGTAAGATTTGTTCTGAGAATTCTCCAATTCCCTGATGCGCCTGAGTGAGATAATTGTGATGAAAGCAACTTTGCAAGAGAGGAACTGCAAGGGGTACGTATGCAGGTGCTCGAAGGGTGGCCCCATTAGTCTGACGAGGACAATGTTAAGTTCCAGACTTGGGCAGGAAATACCCTAGGTGGGATTACTCATGTAAGGCCCTTTATGCAGGCTTTGATAACAGTGGATTTTAAAGAGAAAAGTGTTCTCTCTTCTGCATGTTTGTAGCAACAGCAGTTAGGTGTAGCTTGATTGACGCAAAAAACAATCCTGACCTTTGAAGGTGTAAGAAGCAACAATGTCCTGTACTGTAGGGGTAAGTGGATTGATGATGTTTGGAGTGCAGTAGTGCACCAAACGTTTCTACTTAGCCTAGCAGGTGTGTGTGGAGGGCCTACAGGCTTCCCACAGTATATCCATGCCCTCCTGGAGCAGGCCCCGGGTACCCAAATTCTGACTTCAGGAGTGAAATTGCTAGGCTGAGCTGCCTGGGGTCCGACCTTGCTGAGGTATGGAGTGAGAAGGCACAGCCTGTTTGGGAGCTTCTCATGTGGGACAATGAACATCTCAAGCAGGGTTGAGAGCCATGGTTGTCTGGGCCATGTTGGAGCTACCAGGATGAGGGTGAGGGATGTTTGCCTCAGCTTCCAGACCAAGTACAGAATCGGTGGGTGAGGAGGAAAGGGGTAGGCAAGGATCCATGACCAATTCATCCACAGGGCATTGCTCATGGAATTGGGGTGCAGAACCCTGGAGGCAAAGTTTTAGGGATTTTGCGTTTTCTGCTTTGGCAAAAAGGTTTAGGTCTAGGGTTTCCAGCTTGTGGAATTAAGGAAGCAGGACTTCTTGGTGGAGTTCCCACTAAACAGCGAAGTAGTAGTCCACTCCAGGTAGGTACTCGGCCAGGAGACGAACCTGGTGATGGATGACCCTGCGCCAAATTTGTTATACTCGGCCAGGAGACGGACCTGGTGATGGATGACCCAGCTCCAAATTTGTTGCATTAGGGCTGACAGGGAACATGAGTGGGTGCCCCTCTGCTTCTGTAGGTGGAACATAGTAGTCCTGGTGCATACCTGCAATATGACCACAATGCCTTGAATCTGCCGGAGAAATGCTTTGAGAGCTAGTTAAATGGCTAATAGCTACAAGCTGTTTATGTGGAGACCCTGTAGATGAGGTGGCCACAGACTCTGAACGGTCATGTTTAGTTGGACTTCCTAACTGGTTAGAGATGCATCCATGGTGATGGTCAACCAAAGGACTGGGTCTGCCCTGCAACAGGTTGTTGCTGTTCCACCACTGCAGAAAGTGATGGATACTGGTCCTTACCAATGCTTGATTTCCATGGGACCAGACCATTGGCTGAGAGGGGCACCCATTACACTGACTCCTAGGAAGCCTGGCATAGGGTACTATAGTAATGCATGAGGCCCTCATTCCTAGCAAGCACATCACAGTGTGGACTGACATCTGAGTGAATGGATGAAAAAGAGGTGGCGGCAGCTACTGGAATGCCTGCACCCTCCGAGGGCTGGAGTAGGCTTTGCCCATGGCAGAACTGAGGACGGCCCCTATAAATGGCTAGATCTCAAGTGGTTCCAAATAGGACTCTATAACATTTACTGTGATTCCTAAGCTGTGAAGGAGGAAGACCGTGGCCTGGATGTAAGCCAGGCATTCTTGTCTGCCTGCACTCTTGATCAGCTAGTCATTGCGGTAGGAGAAAACATGGATCTTCTTCCTTCTAAGTTGGGAAGTCACCAACGCTAGACACTAGGTGAAAACTCTTGGGAGACATGGAGACTTTGAAGGGCAGCACTTTGAACGAGTAGTGTTGACTACTTACCATGAAGTGGGGTAGTGTAAATGAGCTGGATGAATCAGGATGTGGAAGTTGGCGTCATTCAGGAAGAGGGTGGCCATGAAGTTGCCTTGCTGCAGCAGGGGAATAACATCCTGTAGGGTGACTGTAAGAAGCTGGCTCTGTATTTGGTATTGCCACTAGGTGTTTATATCTTGCACAGAGTCCAGAGGTTCCCCAAAAGTATGCAGGGCTTCATGTGAAACCCACAGTGCTCCATCAGTGGTTGTGTGGGCGAGTAGGCTTAGGAGTGCAAGACATGCACAACATTGACCAATAATGGACACAACTCAAAATGGAGATCCACACCAATTTTAGAAAAATATACTTGTTTGAATTTTATTTTAAAACTGCGCTCTTCGCAATAAGGTAAGTTTAAAAAAAAAAAATGATTTTCACTTTTAAAAATAGACACTTAAAATATTTTCAGAACAGTTATCCTATGGGGAATACAATATCGCAGTTAAACAGGTATGTAACAATTAAAATTCCAGTCAAGGGTCAGGCCAGTACATAAGTTGCACCATCAGGGGCGGCAGGGTCTAGAGGTCAAAACCATTGTTCAGCCCATTGGGTTTGTGAGAAAGTGCCTCTTTGGCATGGTTGGCCCACCACTTTTTGCCTGGTTTTGATATGGTTTAAAATGTAGCGTACAGGGTCCCTGGCAACCAGGTGCCCTGTGCCAGTGCTCCCTTCCTAAAACAAACTCCCTATTGGTACTTCTACCCCCATGTAAGTCCCTAGTAACTGGTACACTGGGTATCTAGGGCCTGAGAGCTGAAGTGTCCCTTGGGAACCCCCTCACTAGGACAATGCCACTGCCCTTGAAGCCTGCATGCACCTGTGAGGGAGAAAATGACAAAGTCGACATGGCACCCTGTCTTGGTGCCATGCCAGCCAACACTGCCTGGCAGCATATGTAAGTCCGCTCTCTATTAGGCCTCGCAGCCCTAGGGCAAGTTGCACTATGCTTCAGGCTAAGGCATACCTGCATGAGCAGATATGCCCCTACAATATTGGGTACCATATGCTAATATTATAAGTGCCAGGTAAGCCACAGATAGTACATGGGCTGAGAACTCGACAACTCAAGTTGAACAGCATCATGATTCACTGAATACAGGAGGAATTGGTACCAAACTAATCCTTTCAATAAACCCACACTGAAGCCAGTGTGAGAATTACTGTGCCATGTACCCAGAGGGCTCCTCAGGGGTGTCCCCTGAATTCCTACCAACCCTGGTGTGGTCTCAGACTGGCTGTAGGCAGCTAGCTGCCACCATACATGTTTCTGGACCCCTGGTTAGAGAGCCCCTGCTCTCTGGGACCAGAAACAATGCACATCTTGGGCAGAGGTGGCATGCCTCCTCCCCCAGGACTGGCCAGTGCTCAAAGAAAGGAAGCTTCTTAGGCCTGCCACCTTTGTAAAACGAGCCCCAGCCTCTGCTTCTAGCAGTGGATGGCTGCCCATGGTTTATACCCTCAGTTTGGGCATGAAAACCAGTGTTCAAATTAAAAATGATAGGTGTATCCAACTCTGCCAAACCCACCTCTAAGATGAGGAGAGTCCGCAGGAGGGGAATTAGCGAGGTAAGCACACTTTTCAATCCCAGCCATCTTGAGGATGGGGGGAACCCTCCAATCAGGGCTATGTCCCCCTCATAATAGAGGTTGTAGTCACCCCAGGTGAGGTGCCCATTGGCCCCATCTGCTTATCCCCTAAAAGGCTCCTAAATTTAATATTTAGGTGGCTTCCCCAGAACTGGACCCCAGATCTGCAACAAACTAAGAAGAAAGAAGCCACCCTGCAGCAGAAGCCCGAAGATGACAACGGCATTGGCCACAGCCCTACCGGCCTGTCTCCAGCTTCGAGAACCTTGCGACCTGTCTTGCAACAACGACCCCCAAAACCCTGGGGAGGACTGTTGCCTTCAATAAAGACTCCAATTTCCAGAGGACAGTGGACCTGTCCAGAAGAAACAGACTCCAAGAAGTTGTCGTTTTCAGTCTTCTTTGCAGGGATATCTTCTCTCTTATTAGATCATCGCAGATCTGATTTCTAGGTCTGGGGGGGGAGCCCTCTAAATACTACATTTAGTGGCATTTTAGGGGCATAGTAGGTAACCGTGGGCGGAGAACTCTGCTTGCGGAGTTTTGGCCACTCTGTGTTCCGCAGAGCAGGCAAAACTCTGCACACTCTGCGGCGGAGCAGAGTTGGCCCGCCGCCTGCCTCCACCCCCTATTAAAAATTAATTAAAAGCATATTAAGGAGTAAATAAAAAAGACTTGCCTTCACTGCGGCGTCCAGGAGCTGCCGTCCTCCTCTTCGTTGCGTCTCAGGGTGATCTGCGCATGCAAGCGCATTCCTTGCGAAAAATGCGTATGCACGGGAGCGCGCGTATGCACAGATCACCCTGAGACACGAGGAGGACGGCAGCCCGGGGACGCCTCAGTGAAGGTAAGTCTTTTTTATTTACTCCTTATTGTACTCTTAATAAAAATTTTATATGTGGGGTGGAGGAGGCGGATGGTGGAGCAGAGCTCCATGGAGTTGGTCCCCAACTCCGTGGACCTCCGCGTAGTGCCACTCCGCCAGCTCTGCCCAGCCTTAGTAGTAGGTAGGATCAATGGGCACTTTCCCTGGGGTGACTACACCCACTATAATGCCACCCTCCTATGGGAGGGAGGCATAATCCTAGCCCTGATTGGAGGAGTCTCCTCCTGTTCAAGATGGGAGGGGACTGAAAGGTGTGCTCAACTTTGCCTCCTCTACCTGAGGCTTAACTTCGCCTCCTCTACCAGAGGGGTAGAAATTGCAATGGTGGGCACACCTCCTAGCCTTCAAGTTTTCCAGCCACTTTGAAGCTTCTCCTTCCAGCACTGGCCCATCCTGGGGAAGGTGGTGAGACACCTCTGTCAGGGATGTGCATTGTTTCTGGTCTCAGAGAGCAGAGGGTCTCTGCCCAGGGGTCCAGAAACAGGTCGGTGTGTGGCAGGCTGCCTAAAACCAGTCAGCGTCCACACCATGGTTGGAGTACAGGTTTTAGTTAATCTCACACTGGCAGCAGTGCGGATTTATTACAAGGAGTTATTTGGCACTCCTGGGTTCAGTGAAGCTATCATAGTGCTGTGGCACTAGAGTTGTCAAGTTCACAGGCCATGTACCCTCTTTGGCTTCCCATCCACTTACAATATTAAGTAATATACCCTAATTCTGTAGGCGCATATCTGTTAATGCAGATATGGCCACACCTGTGATTATAGGACACCCTGCCTTAGGGCTGGTATGGCCTGCTAGAGGGGTGACAACTATATCTTGGCCAGTGCTAGCGGGCACTGCACAAACGCAGTGTGCCATGTCAACTTTGTTGTTTTGTCTGCACTAGGCCATGCATGCTTAAGTGTCAGTGTGCATGGCCTAGGCGAGGGGGCCCTAGGGGACCTTCTTCGGGTACCTAGGGGACCTTCTTCAGTCCCCATGCCCTAGGTACCATATACTAGGGACATACAGAGGGCCTGAAAAGCAAATTGTGGTACAGTTTGAGGGAAAGAACACTGGTACTGGAAACCTGAACAGCAGGAACCTAGTACTCTACAGTCAAAGTTGCATCAAAAGCCAGGCAGAAAAGTAGGGGGGGGAATACTGCAACAGAACCCTATTTTCTTATAGTGACCATGTGGAAGTGTTATGACAGGAGGCCTCTGTTGAGAGGATCGAGGTCGAGGATTGGTCTGAGGAATCAGTCCTTTTTGGGATTGAGGAATTACAGTGAGTAGATGCCTTTGCCCTGGTGTTGGCATGGAACTGGCTCAACTGCTCCTTTTGATAGGTAAAAGTAAGAAAACAAGTTACTTACCTGTAACTTTGGTTCTCCAGTATTGGAAACTGTCATAGATTACCATGCTTGCCTGTTGTCGGAATGGGAGTCCCCGGTATACATAAAATAGCAATAGAAACCATTGCCAAAACAGAAACTAGGCTTAGGCCCATTCTTGCTTTGCAATCTATCCACCTCTTTTTGTAAAAGAGACCAAAAAAAGTGACAACCAATCAGATTAGCCTCACCCCTTAGGACCCTCCTTAGAGAAGCTCAGAACCTCAGATTTTCATAGCCGTTGTGTAACCCCACCACTGAAGGAACCAGAGGCATTTCTGGACCATGACCATTATAAAATCAAGAACAAAGCAAAGAGCACATGCATCATAATGACAATTTCAATGGTCAATCAACATTCTTAGAAACCAAAGAAAATAGAGACATGAGGTACAAAAAATGTGCAAGGCGGAAAAAACAGTAACATGGAAGGAGGGATGAAAGGGAAAGCTCACCGCTACTGAAAGAGGTTCCTCGGGACTGCCTGGCCCACTGCCGTGTCACTCTTCATTGCAGAATCCAGGCAGTAATGCCTTGTAAAAGTAGGAGTACTGCTCCAGGTCGCCGCCCTGCAGATCTCCCGGATAGGAATTCCAGCAAAGAGGGCTGCCGAAGAAGAAATCTCACTCATGGAGTGAGCACGGATCCACCCTTCCAGGGGCTTACTCACTGCTCTGTGACAATACTGGATAGCGCTGGTAATCAAACGAGCAATCCCCTGCTTGGAAAGGGGAAACCCCTTACGAGGACCATTAAAGGACACAAACAGCTGAGGAGACTTCCTGAAGTCCTTAGTACGCTGGAGATAGAATTTAAAGCACCTCAATGTCCAGTGAGTGGAGTGCCTTTTCTGCCGGAGTAGTAGGATGAGGGAAAAAGTCTTAAGCAGGACCGGCTCATTCAAATGAAAGTCTGAAGGCACTTTCGGTATGAATTTTGGGTTGGTACGAAGTATCACTGTACCCTTTTTAAACTGGAGAAATAGGTTCCTGAATGGTGAGAGCCTGCAATTCACCCACTCTTCTAGCCGAAGTCAAGGCCAGTAGAAGAGCTACCTTCCAGGAGAGAAATTTCAAATCCACCCGGTGAATAGGTTCGAAGGGATCCTTCATAAGCTGGGTAAGAACCAAGTGAAGGTGCTAAAGAGGAAGCGGAGGCATGACAGGCGGGAAGACTCTGAAAAGTCTCTGGAGAAACTGTTTAATTATTCTTGCCAACCAGAGAGAAGAACCTGAGGATGCGCGTCTGAAGCGAGAGATTGCGGTAAGATGCACCTTGATGGAAGAGTGAGCCAGCCCAGATTTTGCTAATGAAAGAATGCAAGGAAGAACTTAATGCGGCTCAGAAGAAAAAGGATGGATACTCTTTTGCTGGCACCAAATTCACAAACGCTTCCACTTCAACTTGTAGGTCTTGTTGGTACTTGGGGCTCGTGCCCGAGAGAGCACCTCTCTACATTCTGTTGAAAGGGTCAAACCAAGAAATTCCCGCTGCTCAGGAGCCATGCTGACAACTGCAGTGATTGCAGATCCGGATGCCAGACTTGGCCCGGAAACATGGTCAGTAGCAAAGGAATCGGCTGCAGCAGAAGTGGAAGGTCCAGGGAAAGGAGATGCAGCTCTGTGAACCAAAACTGTCGGAACCACGCAGGAGCTATCAAAATCATCTTGCACGGCTCCGCTCTGAGCTTCCTGAGAAGCCTGGGGCTCAGGGGGACCAGGTCATCGAAAGCGCATTCCCCAATGATCCCCGATGGTGAAGCCTGCTTGCGCAATATCCGCATTACTTGTTCTCTGGCGTTGCAAAGAGATCTATGGAAGGCCTGCCCCATAGGCGAAAAACCTCTTCCAGCGTGGACTGGTCCAGTTTCCATTCGTGGTTGACAGATTTCAGTCTGCTCAGCGTGTCTGCTGTCTTGTTGAGAACGCCTGGAAGGTGCTCCGCTTTGAGCCATATCCCCTGCTGGATAGCCCATTCCCAAATTGTCTAAGCCTCTTGTGACAACAGACGAGATCTGGTGCCACCTTCCTCGTTTATATAATGCATAGCCGTCAAGTTGTCTGTTCTTATTAGAACTGCAGACTGTTGTATTCGCGGAAGAAAAGCCTGCAAGGCTAAGCGAATCGCTCAAAATTCCAGCAGACTGATATGTAGAAGACTATGTTGGGGCAGCCAACTGCCGCTCACATGAAGGTCTTGCAAGACTGCTTCCCAGCCCTCTAGTGAGGCGTCTGTAGTAATTTTCTGAGGAGCAGGAGTGATCCTGAAGAAGTGACCCTGAGAAATGTTTTCCTCGTTTGTCCACCATGACACGGCATTTCTCATGGGCACGGTAACGAAGACTGTCTTCGAAAGATGCGTCGACTTGGCGCCACTTCAAGTCCAACTCCTCCTGGAGAGAACGCATCCACAACCTGCAGTGAGGAATCTGAGGAATGCAGGAGGAAATGGACCCTAGGAGAGATTTGTAGAGGCGAACTGAAAGTAACTGTCTTTTTAACACCAAACAGGCCATAGCCATCAGCTTTTCCTGCCTCTCCCGGGTGGGAAAAGCTTTGTTGATGGACAGGTCCAGAATGGCTCCCAGAAATCTGGCAGTTCTGGACAGACAGTCGACTTTTCCAAGTTGAGTCAGCCCAAGATTGTCGAAAAGGCGTGTACATGCCACGACTGATTGTTCTGCTGCTTGTTTTGTAGAAGCTTTCAGCAACCAGTCGTCCAGATAAGGGAAGACCTGATGATGTTTTCATAGAAAAGCTGCCACCGGAGCGAATACCTTTGTAAAGATCCGCGGAGCAGACCGGAGTCCAAAAGGTAGGACCTTGAACTGAAAGTGGCTCTTGGCTACTGTGAAGCGAAGGAACCTCCTGTGGGCAGGATGAATGGGTATGTGAAAGTAAGCATCCTCGAGATCCAATGTGGCCATGTAATCCCCAGAGTTGAGAAGACGAAGGATGTCCTGCAGAGAAACCATTTGAAATGATTGTTTGACGAGATAGATCAGATCTAGAATAGGGCGCCACTTTTCTATAGTCTACCGGGCCAGGAAGAACTGGGAGTAGAAACCTTCTCCCCGCTGAGAAATAGGGACCGGTTCGATCGCTCATTTGAGGAGCATTTGATGGACTTCCAACCGTAGAAGACATAGATGTTTTGATGCAGTGGCGCGGGGGGGCTTGGAAGGTGGTGTTTGGACAAATTCCAAACTATGGCCGCATAGAATGATCTCCAGCACCCAACGGTCCGATGTTATTTGCTGCCAGTTGTGGAGGTAATCTGAAATTCTGCCTCCCACTGATTTCACAGTAGAAGGGACAGTAGTCAGAGCCAGCAAACCGGTATTATCCCTCCCCTGGCGTCCTGGTCTTCCTCTGTTGTTCGATCGAGAGAAAGAGGAGGATAGATTTTGCCGCTGGTTGTAGTTCGGACGGTAGGATTGTGACTGCGAACCATACGAGGAATACCGCTGCTGTTGGTATCCTCCTCTGTATGTGGCGTTACCTCTTTCTCTGGCTCCTCGGAAGGGAACCTTGTGGTACTGCAGGGTCCCTAAGGATTTTGCGGTTTCGGTGTCCTTTTTAATACCCTGGAGCGCATCATTGACATGCTTCCCAAAGAGTGCTTCCCCATCAAAGGAAAGATCCAAGATCTTGTTTTGGACCTCAGGACAGAACCACGTAGCCCGCAACCAGCCTTGCCAACGAAGTACAGCAGCGTCAGCCAGGGAGCGGAAACCAGTCATTGCAATGTCCATTGCACAGTCAATGACTTCCACAGATATTATCTCGCCCTCTTGAAGAATCTTTAAAGCCTCCTTCTCATCTTCAGGCAACTGGTCCAGATAGGGGGAAAAGTCGCACCACATTTGGCGATCGTAGTGACCAAGTATAGCTAAGGCGTTCGCAGCCCTGATCAACAGGCTGGACATGGAGGAAAATCTCTTGCCCGCATTATCAAGGCGTCTGCCCTCTTTATCCGGAGGAGTCGTGAGGGGAGCAGAAGGATTCCTGGACTTCCTCTGGGCAGCTTGAGAGATAACAGAGTCCGGTTTAGGCTGGCTGACCAAACAAGCCGGGCTATCATCTGGAGCCTTATATTTTTTTCTCCAGCCGAGGTAGTACCGGAATGACCGTGGCTGGATTTTGCATCACTTTTAATCCTTCATCCCAGACGTGACCAACAATAGGTACTGATTGGACCGACTTCTTGTAAGGCTCCTTAAAGTCATGAAGGAAACACTCCGACTACACCGTGGACATGGGCAGTTGCAATCTCCTAGCCGCTCGCTCCATCAAATTACGGAAACCCCCCTATGTCTGCAGGAGGGGAATCAACAGGTGCTAGCGAAGGAGAAGCCGGATCAGGAATTACATAGTCATCCCATTCTATCTCTGGATCCGGCATGTCAACGTTGCCCTGGTCCTCATCAGAGGTGTCATCCTGAACAAGCGGCATGATAGGTGGTGCATCCTGGGCCATAGGTATCGGCTGAGGCTGCGGCAATTAAGGAGTAGCAGGCTGAGAAGGAGGAACAGAAGGAAGTGGCTCTGCACCTGAAGACGGAGGCTGCGTTGCATATCTTTTCCTATAGTCTAGAAGCATAGACTGCAAGTCCGCTAGTAGGGAGGAAGGCATAGAAACCATCTCCTGTTGGTAGTCCTCCTGATAGTCTGAGGAAGGATCATAGTGCTGTTCCTCCACGTATTCCACGTCAGAATCTGTGTCCTGACACTTGACATGCAACTGAGAAGGGCTGTCCGCATAGCCAAACAGACCAACATCCTCCTCAGAACCCTCTTCTTCAAGGATTTGGGGGAAATTCATCACAGGTGTAATCTGGCGCTTCTTGACCGAAAAATAATTTTTTTCCCGCCCATCGCCGACGAGGTCATCGACAGGGCCGTCGACGACATGAGAATCGTCGAAGAAATGGATGTCGTTGGCGCAGTTGTCGAGACGGTTGTCATCACAGCCGTCGACGTGCAAGCCATCGTCGTCAGTCGTAGACATGCTCATCGACGACATAGCCACCACCGGCGTCGAAGACTAGGAACCCTGAAGTGCCAGCGTCTGAGACAATGAAATCACCGTCGACGAGCCAAGTAGAAGGAGAAGACTGTACCTTTGAAGATTTCGTCGACTGAGTCGTCGTCGACGATGGGACTTTCTTCACAGTTTTTACCTCAGAAGACAGTGAGGAGGGCTTTTTGAAAGTCTTTGGAGCCGCAGGAGAAGATGGAGGAACAGAGCTGGATTTCCTCTGAGACATCACTCCTTTCGATAGTCCTTCCCTCTCCTTTACAACTCGGTAAGGAGATTCGCCAGGACTATACCTTTCAGACCTATGAGAGGTCTTTTTTGAGGCCTTACCAGGGACGTTCTTCAGAAGGTGAAGGAGACACTCTACCCCTTTATAAAGACCTTCTGGAAGTTGAAGCAGAAGATCCCTCCTCACTCTCACTGGATACTGGCTCTTTTCTTGATTGAGTTTCTGAAGCCAGGTCAGCAGACACCCTTCACGGTCTCGCAGAGTCTTCGTGGAAAAAGTGTGGCATATTTTACAGTCTGCTGCCTTATGGTCTGGGTACAGACAGTAAATACAATCTTTGTGTTTGTCCTCTATATATAACCTCTTCTTAGCACAGGTGGCACAGGCTTTAAAGAGGGCTTTCTTCTCCGTATCAGTCATCTTGACACGAAGCCCAAGCAGGTTTTGAAGAAAAAACAGATGAAAAAAAACTCTAGAATTCAGGTTAACAGGAAAAAAACTGAGCAGAGCTCAGTGCAGACTCCCTTGCACAATGTGCGGTAGAAAATCTGAGGTTCTGGGCTGCTCTCAGGAGGGTTCTAAGGGGTGAGGCTAATCTGATTGGTTGTTCACTTTATTTGGTCTCGTTTACAAAAAGAGGTGGATAGGTTGCAAAACAAGAATAGGCCAAGGCCTAGTTTCTGTTTTGGTAATTGTTTCTATTGGTATTTTATGTATACCGGGGACTCCCATTCTAACGACGGGGAATGATACAAGCATGGGAATCTATGCAAGTTCCAATACTGGAGTAACAAACAATATATTAAGCACGATACATAATTGTTTTTTTTTTTGAAAATTCTTTTTATTGGCATTTGTTAATATAAGCGTACATACATCACATTCCGTATAGATGACTGTGATACATAAGTAGCAGAGTGGACCAGCATCAATATAGAGAGTACGTTTGAGTCTTATTCTGTGTAGATGCGGCCTGTGTTGTAGCAGGTCTTCGCCAGTAAGAAAAACTGGGGGGGGGGGGGGAGAACTAAACTGGGAAGTGCCATGGGGTTCTTAGTGGTTGGGCCAGGCGTATGCTGTGAGTCCGCTAATGCCTACTCGATAGTGCAGCTGCCTCTCGCTTAGGAGGGGGTGGGTGCGCAGGAGGGGGTGGGTGCGCGGGCGGGTGTGGGGGGCAGTTTAGTATGTCAGGCGAGCGAGGGCGGACCCGACGGGTCTAGGGGTGGCGCGGAGAGTCGGGGGGGGGAGATCCCCTGCCCTGGGAGCCTGTACCGCAGGAGGCTGTGCGGTGCCGGGGGTATGTATGTAGCGCGATACATAATTATCTAAACGTTGTATCACTAGTCTTAGTTCACAAACGGAGCAGCTACTAGGACAATTTTTAGCATCCACACTAACAAATTCAAGAAGCTGCTACCCACGGGGAAAAGAGACATTAGGCCTAGTAGTGAGACAATTCAAACAACATTTCTACTGGGGAAAACCTAATTGAAAGCGAAAGTCCCCGCATTGTGTAATGCCGACACGTTTCGATTCCCAAGGTTGTTGTGGGATTCTCTCCAAGGCGTCGACTGGTTTATCGGATTGAATAGAGAAATACATTCGCAAGTGATATAATGTTTAGATAATTGTTATGTATCACACCATGTATTGTTTGTAACATCACATTACTTTATCACAAAGTCTGTGTCTTTGTTTTATTTGTTGCCTTAATATGTATAATTTACTCTGGACTGAAACGTATCCGCACTTACCTGACCCATGATTAAATGTGGAGTAAAGTGTACAGAACGAAGTAGCAAATAAGCTTCAAGCCCATATCAATTGCATCTATGGCCTTTAGTCTGTTAAATTGGTTTACCAGCATTTGAATGTGACGGCTAGGACACCCCCCCCTTTTTCTTAGTATTATTCACAGAGGCACTCTATCTCTTGTTTTCAGACACCCAAGTCAGGGTCTTGTCCCATCACATTATTTCAGGAGTGCTTTGGGAGTAAACCCTGCAATTCACAATACTGCCTGGCAGGCGCTCTCCAACCTCCATCATATGTACCACTCTCACACAAGATCCGAAATGGATTCCTGGGAGAACACGAGAACACACACACACACACACACACACACACACACGAACACAAACGAGAACACACACACACACACACACACACACACACACGAGAACACACACACACGAGAACACACACACACGAGAACACACACACACAACACACACACGAGAACACACACGAGAACACACACACACACACGAGAACAGACACGAGAACACACACACACACGAGAACACACACGAGAACACACACACACACGAGAACACACACACACACACACACTACAAAGAAGGGCTCGGATGTAGGGAACTGGCAGACAATTTAAAACAGGAGAGCCTTATTCAGCAATCCATTACTGGCTGTGGAAACATTAACAACGATCAACTGGAAACATTCTGAGCCCCTTATACTACTCAATTGGTATTTTAATTATGAAGTGTGCTAGCAATGGGAAAGATCTTCTATCATTTGAAAAGTCAAGATAAGCACTTCCGGAAGATCTGACATCCCCCAACTATTTTATAACATTAGGCAACAATGATCAACCAAGTACGTCAGATTCTTGAACTTCGATTAGCCATGATGCTCTTTCAGCAGAAACCTGCAACAAAATCAAGAAGAGAATCTAGCTAACAATGCGAAATGAACTTTGCCGATGGGATGCTGGGGAGGGAAGCTTTGTTTAGGGTGTCGACTCGGTTATACTTTATGTAAGAAGAAACTTATGCCGATGAGATACAAAGCCAATAGCATAACTATAGATGGCAACTGAATATTTATGTCGGTCTATTGCACTGTCTATAGTACGATGCATCGGATGCAACTAATTGTCACACCTACTAGACACCGAACCGCCACTTGAACCTTGGGCGTGAGGCGAGCGCGGTTGAAGAGTCTCGTTTCACGCCCCACAAACTACAACTACCATGAGTCCTGCTTCCGGGTAGGCACGAGCGTGCAATGATGACTCGCCTACCCAGAAGCCTCTTAATGTGGGCGGCGATGCGGTGCTGCGAATTCTGACATTGCAAGACGCCGGAGAGAGTGAGAGCCACGCTGGAAGTAATCCTTGGCATTCGGACGCTCGCTTTTAGGGCGGTAAGGGTGGCGTTGTCACCGCTCATGAGCATGTATTAATAATTCACGTGGATGTGATCTGGGACCACTTTGCTCACTATTTTTGACTATGACAATAAGGTTGGGGGGGGGGGGGGACCCTAAATACCTCCAACGTTTACAGTATGTGTAATATCAGTTCATGTTAACTAAGCAGAAGAAGTGATTCATTATCGGAATCTCCACTGACGACATTTGTTGGGAGTAAACAGTCAAAGAGTGCTGGGCAGGAGAGGTTAATGCTGGTACAGTTTATGGTGATGTGTATTACTGAAGACTTTAAGTGGCTCTTGTGATCTGTCTTCCTAGCAGGGGCATATGGTGTGCGCTGGGTATCAACCCCCCCCTGTGACGCAAGTTCCAACAATCATTGTGGTGGGTAATGTATGACGTGAGAGTAGTGTGTGAGTTGTGTATGCCCAGGGTGTGTTTGATACTTATGTAATGGTGTCTTTTCTCCTTTTGCATATAAAGAGCCTTCCTCTGATACGATACCTACATCAAAGAGTGATTCGCAAGAATGCACGTTTTTTTCTTTACAGCTAGTTACCACTTAGTATATGTTTAGTATTTTAAGACATTGCTACAGGAAGTGGAACAGGCCTTTAATTGGGTTTTTGCATTTTAGGTATCCCTCCCCGCTGTCCCCATCCTTTCCTTCCCTCGCTTAATCATTCCTACCCTCTGCGCTGTTATAGCATCAGAGGGTGGAGCGATTAAGAGGTGGACCCATTTGAGCAACACACCGATCCTGGGAGTTTGGAATAAAACCTTGACACTAATAAAATGTTTGAAATCTAAAACAGTAGAGACCAGGGGGGCAACCCTCTCTGTACAAGCAACAGGTTAAAAAACGCCTCAGGAAGAATCAGTTGCTGCCACCACTTCTTGTCTTCCATACATCAGTGATGTTACCACAGTCCTACTTAATAATGGGAGTTTACATGGTGTGGCCCTCCAGACTACAGAGCTAAGTTGAGGGCCAAATTCCTTGTCACGATAGGCACTCAGCATACATGCATAATTGTGCACATGGAGGCCAAATATGACAAGCAAGAAGCATCCCCTCCCAAGCCATACTTCGCATCATTTCCATCCCCAACCAATCCCTATAATCTCTTCCTTCCTCTCACGCAAAACAACTTGGCAGTTTCCATTAAGAGTTGAAGGTTTTTAACTACAACACTGATATATTTAAATGTAAGCCATTACTTTTACATTCTATACCAGGTGTTTATTAAACCCTAACCAGGATAATACTAGATAATGTAGCAGAGGCAACTTGTCCATACCATAAAAGGCAAAGTCATTTTAAAAACACAGTGAAACTCGTGTGCTTATTAGACTGCCAAATGATGCAATTTGAATTCCACCCAGCCTATACTATCCGTAGAGGTAAGAAATGTGCATAAAAGGTTAACACCCCCTAGCATTACTTAAGGACTGCAGGCCAGTAAAATTAACTGATGACCATGCAAGTAGAGGTTATCCGCAAATAGATAATAAAGGTGAACAAATAGTTTCTTACCTGTCGGTGTAGTTTTGCAGCTTGAAGATCTTTCTGGATTCACTATGCTGTGCATTATTCCGCGATCTGGTGGTTGGGTCCGGATTCGTAGTCTTTCTTTGTTTTTTTTATGTTTTTTGTAGCCCAGGTGGGCGTTGGAGGTCCCACCATTTGGTGCACCTCTCGTGACGTCGTCGTGCTTCCTGCGTAAGTCCCACCTTTGGGGCGCCATCTTCGGGTTCTTTTTTCCTCTCGTCTTTTTTTTTTTTAACCCTAGGCGAATGATTAACTTGTATGTCCAATTTCCTGTAGTATTTCATTCCTTCTGTACTTCTCTGTTTTTCCCCCCTCTTCCTCCAGCCTCATCTTCCTGGCGGAGGTGGGTGGGTTCGCTAGTGAATCCAGAAAGATCTTCAAGCTGCAAAACTACACCGACAGGTAAGAAACTATTCGTTTTGCAGCGTGAATCTTTCTGGATTCACTATGCTGTGCATAGACTTTGTAGCGGTTTGTTATCTTTGTGGCGGCTGGGTGGTAGATGAGCGTTGGTCGTTGAATATGTGTTGAACCACCTTCTGTGCTACTTGTGCTTCCTTGTTCATCTGTATGTCCACGCAGTAGTGCTTGGTGAACGTGTGCACCGAAACCCATGTTGCCGCCAGGCATATGTCCTGAATGGGCGTGTTTGCCAGAAAGGCAATGGTTGCCCCTTTCTTCCTTGTGGAGTGAGCTTGAGGCCCCTCCGTTAGCTCCAGTCCTGCCGGATTGTGGCAAAACTGTATAGTCAGTGCAATCCATCTCGCAATGGTGCCCTTTGTCACTGGTCTCCCCATGAAGCTTGATGCAAAGGACACAAAGAGCTGCTGAGTTTTTCTGTGCTCCTTGGTCCTCTCAATGTAGTGCATCACCGCTCTCCTAGCGTCTAGAGTGTGTAGAGCCTTTTCTGCGTTCGTAGTTGGGTTTTTAAAGAAACTCGGTATCTGAATACTCTGGTTCAGATGGAATACCAACACGACCTTAGGCATGAAGTGTGGGTCCGTTCTCAGGACAACCCTGTCCTTGTGTATCTGTATGTAGGGCTCTTGTAGCATTAGTGCTTGCAGTTCGCTCACCCTGCGTAGCGAGGTTATGGCTACCAGAAATGCCGTTTTCATAGTCAACATTTGCATTGATGCCTTGTGTATGGGCTCAAATGGTGCTTTCATCAGTTCCGTCAGGACCACGTTAAGGTTCCATGCCGGCGGCGGCAACCTTTTAGGTGGTGCGATTCGTTTCGCTCCTTCCATGAATCTCTTTACTACCTGCGACGTAAAGAAACTTCCACCCTTCTCCCCTCTTGTGTAGGCTACTATCGCCTGCTAGGTGTACCCTTAGGGAGGTGGAGCATAGGTTACTTTTCAGAAGGTGCGTGAGGTATCTTAGCACTGTTGAGTCCTTTGTCATTTTATTCTGCAGGCCTTTTTTGCCACACCATATTGTAAATCTTTTCCATTTTGCACTATAGCATTTGCGTGTAGTTGGTCTCCTTGCCTCTCGCAGCACTCGCATAGTGCTTGCAGGCAATCTAAGGTCCGCAAACTAACTCTTCAGGAGCCATGCCGCCAGGCGGAGGCTTTCTGGCTCTGGATGTAGAACCTCTCCGTTCTGCATGGTGAGCAGATCCTTTCTCCTTGTGAATCTGTGGGGATTCCCTTGAGCCATTTCCAGAATTTGGGAGAACCAAGTCTGCCTTGCCCACTGTGGTGCCACCAGGATCAGTGTCATGTTGCTGGTTCTGCATTTCTCGAGCACCCTGTGTAACAGTGGTATCGGCGGAAAAGCGTAGGCAAATGTCCTTGACCAGCTTACCCATAGGGCATTCCCTTGGGATTGCTGATCTGGTTGCCTGGACGCGAAGCTTCGGCATTTTGCATTCTGGCGTGTCGCAAACAGGTCTATTGTGGGAGTTCCCCATTTCCAGAAAAGCTTCTGCGTTTCGTGCTCATTGAGCTCCCACTCGTGTGAAGCCGAGGTCTGCCTGCTTAGCCAGTCTGCCTCCACATTGTCCTTCCCCGGTAGGTGAATCGCTAGCAGGTCTATCTTGAGAGGTATGGCCCATCTCCAAATCTCCTGTGCCAGAGTGGAAAGGGGGAACGACTGTGTCCCACCCGGTTTGTTGATGTAAAACATGGTTGTGGTGTTGTCCGTTTGAATCGACACTCTCTGGTTGTACAGGTGCTTCTGGAATGCCTTCAGGGCTAGCAGGACAGTCTTCAATTTCAGGTAATTGATATGCCTGACCGCATCTGCCGGAGCCCACAGACCCCTCACTCTGAGTTGGTCCATGTGTGCTCCCCATCCCCTTTGAGATGCGTCCGTGGTGATGGTCACAGTTGGGCTTGGTGGAGCCAGGCTTTTCCCTGTAGTTATGTTGTCCCTGTTCCACCAAGTTATCTCTTCCTGCACTGCGTACGTAACAACCACTAGATCTTCCCAACTTCCGCTTGCCTGTGACCATTGCTGTTGTAGCCATTCTTGGAATGGTCTCATGTGAAGTCTTACATTCGGGACCAGGTGGATACATGACGCCATCATCCCCATGATCTTGCTCACTGTTCTCACTGTCAGAACTCGCCCCTTCTGGTAGAGGCTCTTCTCTCTCAGTAGGGCTTCTGCTCTCCTGTCGCTGGGCACGACCGTCTTGTCTATGGTGTTGATTTTTGCTCCCAGGAAAATCTTCACCTGTTCTGGCTTCATTGATGACTTCCCCCAGTGTATGGAGAACCCCAGGTTCGTCAGTGTCTTTTCGCCTGCACTGCGCGTTTCTCGCACTTTTCGTGGGCGTTTGCTTTGATCAGCCAGTCGTCTAGGTAAGGGTACACATGAATCCCCTTCCTTCGTAGGTATGCTGCGACTGCCGACAGGCATTTCGTGAATACCCTTGGTGCTGATTTTAGCCCGAAGGCCAGGGTCGTGAATTGGTAATTGTCCTGGTTGATGCTGAATCTTAAAAGTCTTTTGTGCCTTCTGTTTATTGGGATGTGCAGGTAGGCATCCTTGAGGTCCACGGTGGACATGAAGTCTCCGTCCCTTATTTGGGGCAGCACCTCCTGTAGTGAAGTCATTTTGAACTTTTGTGTTCTGATGTATTTGTTTAGGTATCGCAGATCCAGGATGGGCCTGAGATTTCCGTCTACTTTTGGTACCACGAAGTAGTTCGAGTAGACCCCTTTGTTCCTTTCCTTGTAAGGCACTGGCTCGATGGCTCTCTTTTCGAGCAGCTTCAGTGTTTCCTCTCTGAGTTGAGCAAGCTCCTGACCTGAGCGTTGCCTTCGTCTTGGTTTTCTGTCTGGAGGCGTCCACGCAGTAACCGTGTTGTATGACGTTCAGTATCCACTTGTCCGTGGTTATACGTTGCCATTCCTGTAGGTAGAGTCCCAGCCTTCCGCCTACGGGTGTTGGATGTTCGTAAGCGATTGGGTCTCTTCTCCCCCTTGTTGTCTTTGCATTGCGCCTCACCCCTGGGGGTATGTTGGGGGTGAGCGTCCCCATGCGTGCCGAGTCACTTCGATGAGGGTTGGTCACTCCCTCTTCTCCTTTGGCCACGTCCGTTTCCTCTCCCGCGAAAGGACTGGCCCCTTGGCTGGTACTGCCAGTTTTGCTTTTGCTGACCTTGCTGGCCGTGACTTTCACCCTGCTGTCCCTGCTGGAACGTCTGGTGCGATGTTCCCTGCTGGTTACCCCCTCTACCGTAGGGTCTTCTAGTTGTAGTGCCTCTTCTCATCCCCCTGAACTGTAGGGCCCCCATGGACCTTGCTGTCTCGTTCTCTTTCTTCAGCTGGGTGAGTTTTTCGTCCACTGTCGCCCCGAACAGTGTTTCACCATTGAAAGGGGTGCTTAATATGTTGCTCTGCACCTCCTGTTTGAATCCAGAGATTCTCAGCCAGGCCTGTCTCCGTTCGGTGATCCCAATGGCCATTAGTCTGCTGGAAGTTTCCGCCCCGTCCAATGCAGTTTTAATGCATGAGTTGGCTATGTTTGTACCTTCTTCTACCAGGTGGGATGCTCTTTGGCGGTACTCTTCAGGGAGGTGTTTGACTAACTCCCCCCATCTCGTCCCAGTGCTGGTACTGGTGTCGATTGAGAAGCGCCTTGGAGTTCGCCATGCGCCAGTGCATCGCCGCGTTCCTTTCGACCTTCCTTCCAGTGAGGTCCATTCTCCTGCTTTCCTTATCGGGGGTGGCCCCGAGGTCGCTGGCACGTTGGCCCTTCTCCTGGCCGTGGAAGCGATGATGGAGTCGGCAGTGACCGCTCCCTTGATGTAAGGCGGGTCCAGGGAGGAGTGCTTGTATTTCTTCTTCGTCCTGGGCGTGATGGACCGGCATGTTGCTGGCTCCTTAAAGGCTTCCTTCCCCTGGTTCATTACGCTTTGGAGCATGGGAAGGAACTGGCTCCTCGTCTGAATGGGGAGCAGGGTCTCGAGAAGGAAATCAGCTTTCGGCTTCTCCTCGTCCAGTTTTACCCCAAAGGCTGCTGCAGCACTCCTGACGACCATATTATACACCCCGATGTCGTCTGGCGGCGAAGGCCTCGAAGGATACGTGTCCACGGGCTCTTTGGGATTTTCGGCGTCGATATCTTGCCAATCCAGTTCGTGAGTGGTTGATGGCGCCGAGCCGTAGAACGACTGCTGGTCGGCCTCCTCGTCTTCGCCTTCATAGTAGGTGCCTTCTTCCTCCTCCTCAGGATCTCTCGGCAGCCCTTCGGCGTAGAATTCGTCCTGCTCCTCGATCTCGACGACGTCCGTCGACGGAGTCGTTGGAATTCTGAATTCTTTCAATTTGGCGTTGAACTCCTTCTTCCTCTGAAGGATGCTCTCCATCTCCGCTTCGAGCCTTCTCTTCTTCTTCTCCATTTCGGAGATGCTTTCGACGTCGACCGCGGCTCTTTTCGACGGAGCTTGCGTCGACGCTGGCTTGTCTTTCTGCGTCGAACGCCCTGCTTCGTGGGCTGCTTTCGACGTACACAGCCTTTCGGCGTCCTTCGGCACCAGGGAGTTCTTCTCGCAGGATCCGCTCGGCCTTTTGTCCATGGATCTGAAATTTTCGGCGCCGGTGCTCCTTTTGAGGACTTTGACTCAGATTTTCGAGAGTCTGTCTCGGGTTTGAGGCCCTTTCGGGGGTTTTGAACTCGACGATTCTCTTACCTCATCAGGCGTTTTCGTATCGGTCTCTGCGACCGTGAAGACGTCAGGTCCTTCGGCGAGGTTGTCCTCGTCGGTGGAGAGGCCCAGATCGTAAAGCGACGGGGCCTTACCTTTGCCTTCCATGCTGAAGTTAGCTCTTCTCTGGCGTTCTCTCACTCGGAGCGTCTTCGGCGCGAAAGCTGAACAGGCGTTGCAGTCCTTGCTCGGGTGGTCGATCGGTAGGCAAAGGTTGCAGACCGGATGCTGGTCCTTCTGCGCGAACTTGTGGTGGCAGTTAGGGCAGAATTTGAATGGTGTCTTGTCCATTGCGCTCAGAGCCTCTGAGTGCGCATCCTCGAAGGGCTTCGAAGAAAATTCCTGGGAATTCTTCCTTCTTCGCGTCCCGGATGTAATTTATTCCTCTCTGTTATCTCAGCTGTTTTTTCCTCGACGAAACTCGCGTTTTCTCCTTCTTCCTTCGATTGAAATCCTGGAGCTTCTCGATGACGATCCAGACCCAACGGCGGAAAAAAGAATCTGAAGATGGCGCCCCAAAGGTGGGACTTCCGCAGCAAGCACGACGACGTCACGAGAGGTGCACCAAATGGTGGGACGTCGACGCCCACCTGGGCTACAAAAAAAAAAAAAAAAAAAAAAAGAAAAGACTACGAATCCGGACCCAACCACCAGATCGCGGAATAATGCACAGCATAGTGAATCCAGAAAGATTTACGCTGCAAAACTTTGAGTATTACAAACAATATTGCAAGACAATGTGGGGTGACCAGGGGGGTAACGTAAACCCCTGCAACTCAGGCGGAATCCCAACTGTTCAAGAGTCTCCGAAACTTTAAGGGGGCCCCTATTCAGCCCAAAGTATAATGTATGTCTGTGAGAAATGGGAAGACACGTTCTGATGGAATGCCTCAAAAGTTTGCGTTCCGCCATGGAGGGTGGCCCTCATCCACAGTGATCCTGGCTTGTTTGTCCCTCTCCGCTGACAGCAAAGCAGTGAAATGTCTGAATTATTAACTTAATCACTGGATTTTCTATCATTGTAAAAAGACTACGAGATAATGGTGGCGCCTTCAAAGAGACCCCAATAGATTATTTTTTGTCAGGGGAAGCTTCAACTACCAATCGGAAAAATCAGACATCTTGTTGAGCTCTATAGTAGACAAGGACCAGCCTTAGGTTGTTGTTCACTCAGCTAAAATCTTTGACGACATGTTAAATCACATTTTCACCTCTTCAGACACAGTCACAGGGAACTGCTAAACTCATCCATCCCATCATGGTATGCAGCTGTACTGCTGAATCACTCATACTTGGCTGTGAACGTCCTGTAAAAACAGTGCCATACGTACCTCCAGAAAAAGAGGCCGGTGGAGATTTGAAACCTGTATAACCAAACAGGCCTGCAGTCTCCACAGCAAACATACATTAATTCTCATTAGTGACATGTTGCATGCAGTGAAATATACGAAAACACTGTCACCACTTCAAACTAGTCAGAAGAGGGAGTCTAATCTGATCCCACAAGATGTTACTCTGTGTAATAAATCGAAAAGTGAACACAGATGGAGTACTGTATAAGAAATTATAAGAAATCAACGAATGATCATCAAAAATCTTATTGGGACTAGAATGCAGGGAGCTCTAGTGTAGAAAAATGTATGGCATGGGTTCAATAATGGCTGCTTTAAACCTTTTGCTTCAACATTCTTGTTAGTTTCTGTTGCACTTGGTTTAATTTGCAATATTCCACCCTCAGCAAGCAAAATGTCCTAATAGCATTACAGCCTTTCTGCTTCAAGCTATAAGAGTTGCTAAATGTGCTCGCCCTCATAGGCCCTCACCTGAACCTCAGACTTAAGACAAGTGTAGAGGGCCTTTTTCTTTGCTTTGTTGGCAATATTTCATCAACAGATTTACAAAAATAAGCGATGTAGTAGCCTCATGTGAGATTATGGTCCAATTTGTGCATATAATGAAGGGTATATTGCATATTATGTAGAATACAAAGTCACGGTTTTTGGTCACTTGACAAGTAAGTTGAAGTTGACAATTCTCCGATGTAATCTACATTTGAAGAAGTTAACAGCGGTAGTGTGACTGGCAAAAGTCTTTCACACGGTCAGTGTCCATGAGAATCTCCTGAATTGTCAATGGGCAAACCAATTACTGGAAACCAGATTGAAAAGCTGCATTTAAGATGAGATTGACATTGCTATTTTTTTTATAAGCTTTATGCAAGGGCACAAAACAGTAACCACTAAAGTGCTGATGGACTCATAACAGGACTCACATTTTCTTTTATTGTAAAACTGACTTCAGGAAAGTTTGCTGTCAGATGGTGTTGTAAAATAAGGATAATTGGAAATATAGTCAAGATGCCTATTGTCCTTGCAAGCATTATGACAATTAAACTGGACTACTGGCGTTGCCAATGCATCTTTAGCTCAGTATTTTAAATTTGTTCCCCCATTTCTCATATGCCATTTCTGAAAATAAAAATGCAGGTAAATGACACGTTTTAAGCATCATAATTGTTCTCAATTCTTGGAAAGTTACTCAAGTCCAAAGACTTGAAAGTCGTTATGTGACACTCACATTGAAACCAGCATCATCAGCAACCTATTACGATGATCACATTGACCAAAATGCCTTTAGGGAAGGAAATTATCCGGTTATCTTCAGCTGGAAACTAGGGCAGAGGACTTTATATGATACTGGACTAAGCAATCGCTATAATGCTATATTACATAGAGAGGAACAAAAGTTACTTACCTGTAAACTGTGGTTCTCCAGTATTGGTGTCTTTCATAGATTCACATGCTTGAATATTCCCCGTCGTCGAAGTGGGAGTACCACGGTACATAACAAAGCAATGTAGTAATAACATAAGCCTATTCGGCCTACAGGAAAGAAAAAACCATAGAGTTTATGGATAGACAACTTGTCACTTCTATAACATATCCCTGTCGTTTTGTTCTAGGTCAAATCCAGCCAATCAGGTGTCCGCACCCTCTAGAACCCTCTCCCCAGAGACTCAGGCTCTCAGATTTTCGTAGCACAAGAGTGACAAAGTCAAATACAAGGAAGAGCCTCTGAGGGGAGGTGGGTGGGTCGCATGTGAATCTATGAAAGACACCAATACTGGAGAACCACAGTTTACAGGTAAGTAACTTTTGTTCTCCAGTATTGGGGTGTCGTTCATAGATTCACATGCTTGAATAAGAGTAGTGAGCAGTGGTAGCAGAATAATACAAGGTACATAAGAAGCCAGATAGTAGTATAGACAGTGCAAAGATTATATGCATAAAAAATAGACGTCTAACTATATATAATATATATTATATATATATATATATATATATATATATATATATATATATATATATATATATATATATATATATATATATATCCTCCAAAGCATTGTCCATGCATACAGAGACGCACTCCTCCAGCCAGTGAATAACAAAACTTTTATTTCAAAAGGACAGGCATTTCAACTCCAATGATTTATGTCCGTTTGCCTGACGCGTTTCAGAGCATTCACGCTCTTTCTTCAGAGGCAGTATTGCGTGCACAATGCAAATAATTAACTCCCATAGTTCCCTGCACATTCAATCAATTTTAAAGGCCTCCGGTGTGCCCCTCTTAGTAGAGTTAATTATGTTGCATGCCGGAACTTGTGGTTTTCGTTTTCAAATTATTTTACCTCTAGTGGTTTCCATGTACTGCAATACATTTCACGGACTGATAGAAAGCCCTCCAGTGGGCCTCAGAGTCTCCAGCCTGTCCCATAATCATGAAGCCAGCTGCGCCATCTGTTCCAACCCGAATGATTTCAGGTAAGATGAGCCCTTTACGATTTTTCCAAAGGGTGGTGCGAACTCTCACGGCTGGACCAACCGTGTACAAATCTCCTCCAAAGCATTGTCCATGCATACAGAGACGCACTCCTCCAGCCAGTGAATAACAAAACTTTTATTTCAAAAGGACAGGCATTTCAACTCCAATGATTTATGTCCGTTTGCCTGACGCGTTTCAGAGCATTCACGCTCTTTCTTCAGAGGCAGTATTGCGTGCACAATGCAAATAATTAACTCCCATAGTTCCCTGCACATTCAATCAATTTTAAAGGCCTCCGGTGTGCCCCTCTTAGTAAAGTTAATTATGTTGCATGCCGGAACTTGTGGTTTTCGTTTTCAAATTATTTTACCTCTAGTGGTTTCCATGTACTGCAATACATTTCACGGACTGATAGAAAGCCCTCCAGTGGGCCTCAGAGTCTCCAGCCTGTCCCATAATCATGAAGCCAGCTGCGCCATCTGTTCCAACCCGAATGATTTCAGGTAAGATGAGCCCTTTACGATTTTTCCAAAGGGTGGTGCGAACTCTCACGGCTGGACCAACCGTGTACAAATCTCCTCCAAAGCATTGTCCATGCATACAGAGACGCACTCCTCCAGCCAGTGAATAACAAAACTTTTATTTCAAAAGGACAGGCATTTCAACTCCAATGATTTATGTTATATATATACACACACACACATCTTATACGTAAATATAACACGAAATAAAAGTACCTTGTATGCAGGAGGAGGGAAGCAACAGAGGCTCACCTTATTTAAAAAGATTACGCAGGACTGCCTGTCCTACAGCTGTATCCGTGTTGTCTGCAGCATCCAGACAGTAGTGTCTCGTAAAGGTGTGTCTGCTGGACCATGTCGCCGCTCTACAGATGGATTGAAGAGGGACTCCAGCAAAAAGCGCAGTGGAAGAAGAAACCTTCCTCGTGGAGTGCGCTTTCACAGCAGCAGCGAGAGGTTTTCCTGCTTGTTGATGGCAAAAGGCAATAGCAGAGGATATCCAACGTGCTATAGATTGTTTGGTGACAGGATGACCTTGCCGCATTCGCCCGTAGGCGACAAAGAGTTGGTCAGTTTTACGAATGGCAGCAGTTCTTTGAAGATAAAATTTGAGACATCTCTTGACATCCAAAGAATGAAGTGACTTTTCTGCAAAAGTTTGAGGATTAGGAAAAAATGTTTTTAAAACAACCGGCTGATTGAGGTGGAAATCAGATGGCACCTTAGGGATATAGGCCGGATTGGTGCGACGCAGAACAGAGTCTTTAGTAAATTGAAGAAAAGGTGGGTTAATGGTAAATGCTTGCAAGTCACTGACCCGGCGTGAGGATGTAAGCGCCAGGAGAAGAGAAGTCTTCCAGGTGACATGTTTGAGGCGGACCTTATGTATTAGCTCGAATGGCGATTTCATGAGCTGCGCCAATACCATGTTTAGATGCCAAGGAGGAGGAGGCCAACGTATCGGAGGAAACATACGAAAAAGTCCTTTGAAGAATTGTTTCATTACTCTTGACGAGTAAAGGGAGTTCGAGCCATCTTGGCGGAATCGTGAGATTGCCGCTAGAAAGACTTTAAGGGTAGTATATGACAGGCCTGATTTTGCTAGGTGCAAAAAGAAAGGTAGTAGTTGTTCAGGTTTAGAATGGATAGGATGAATTTTGGCATCACTGCACCATGAACAAAAGCGTTTCCATTGGAGTCTGTAAGTTTTTACAGTAGAGGAAGCTCTAGCCTTTGCCAATACTTCTCTGCACTCCAAAGGGATGTCCATATTCATAAATTCAAAGTGCTCAGGTTCCAAGCTGATAAGTGTTGAGACGCAGGATCGGGATGGCAAATTTGACCGTGTTCCATGGTCAAGAGATTCGGAAGAGGACGAAGCATGATTGATTCGCACTGAGACAGTAGCAGCAGCTCCGTGAACCATATTTGTCGAGGTATTCGGGGGGCTATTAGGATGAGCAGACAGGGTTCTCTCCTCATTTTCCGTAGGACCTTGGGGACTAGAGGTATCGGTGGAAAGGCGCAAGCATACATTTTGGACCAGTTCATCAAAAAGGCATTCCCGCATGACTTTGGTTGGGGAAGCCAACTTGCGTAGAACTGGCATTTCCGGTTCAGATAGGTTGCGAAGAGATCCAGATTCGGGGGACCCCATAGCTGGAATATACGATCCAGAATGGGTTGGTGCAATTCCCATTCGTGATTGGTCGTGGAGGATCTGCTTAGGGAATCCGCAAGGACGTTGGACGCTCCCTGAACATGGACTGCAGTGAGGGCGATGTGGTGTTGAATCGCCCACTTCCAAATCTTTTGGGCCTGAAGGGACAACAGAACGGACCTCGTGCCTCCTTGCTTGTTGATATAGTGCATGCACATTGTGTTGTCCGTCCTGATCAATACCGCGCTTCCGTAAACGATGCTTCGGAAAGCTTTCAGAGCCAGAAAGATGGCCTGTAATTCTAACAGGTTGATGTGTCTTGTCTTTTTATGAACAGACCACCTGCCTTTCACAGTAAGACCCTGCAGGTGAGCGCCCCAACCTACGAGAGAGGCGTCGGTGGTAAGGGTGAATTGTGGAGAGTCCGCCAGAAAAGGACGCCCCGAGGAGACATGTTCTTCGTGAGTCCACCATAAAAGAGCCTTTTTGAGGCGATGAGTAACTCTGACTAGGTCGTTGAAATTGCCTGAGACCTGAGCCCATTGCTTGTCCAGTTCTTCTTGGACAGGTCTCAGTGAGGGACTAGAGGAATGCAGAACGACAACATCCCTAGGAAACACTTCAACTGTCGGACAGAAATGAACTCTTTTAGATGGATAGAGGCCGCTAGATTGCGAAGACGTTGTCGTCGTTCGTGCGACACAAAAGCTTTCCCTAGAGTTGTATCCAGAATGGCTCCCAAGAACACTCTGCTTTGAGCTGGGTGCAACTGAGATTTGTCTAAGTTGAGCATGAGGCCCAGAGATTGGAAAAGGGAGCTGCAGACCAGAGTTTGCGTTGACGCCAGTTCGAAGGACTTTGCCTTTAGAAGGCAGTCGTCTAGGTAGGGAAAGATTTGAATTCCCTGAAGGCGAAGGTAAGCTGCCACCGGTGCAAGGACTTTTGTGAACACTCGGGGAGCAGAACGAAGGCCGAATGGCAGGACTTTGAATTGAAAATCCCGTCCGGCAACCCTGAATCGGAGGAACTTTGTGTCTTGGCAATATAGGAAGATGAAAGTAAGCATCTTGGAGATCTAGCGTTGTCATGAATTCTCCGTGAGAGAGAAAAGGAAGGACCTCTTGTAGGGACAACATACGAAAAGTTTGTCTCTTTATATATTTGTTCAGGGCTCAAATCCAAAATGGGACGCCATTCTCCCGACTTCTTCTGAATAAGGAAGAACCTTGAGTAGAACCCCCTGCCTTTCTGTAGTTTTGGCACCACTTCGATCACGCCCTTTCTCAATAATATGTTTAGCTGAATCAAAAGGTCTTTCAAATGTGCAGGAGGGGGACCTCTTGGTGGAGTATTTGGAGGAATCTTTATAAATTCCTAAGCGTTTCCCCTGCGCACAAGATCGAGAACCCATTGATCTGTGGTGATTTGCGACCATTTGAAGAAGAAGCGAGAGATTCGACCTCGAAGTTTTGGAGGAGTCCGTGAGTGAGGGTAAGGAGAGTCATTGTTTCTTTGAGGAATCCTTTCCTCTGTAGGAAGATTTGCCTCTGTATTGTCTAATTGGAGGAATTTTGCTGCCGATAAGATTGTTGGTTTTGCGAGGAATAGCGGCCTTGTCCTTGCCTGTACTGGTTGGAATTGCCTCGAAAGGAAGAAGAGGAACCACGACCTCTTGCGCCCCGAAATGGCTGTTTTTTGAATTGTAAAGACCCTAGAGCACAAGCTGTGTCAGTGTCCTTCTTGATTGCTTGAAGGGCATCATCTATATGCTGGCCGAAAAGGGATTCGCCGTCGTAAGGCATGTCCAGGATCTTCGTTTGCACCTTTTGACGAAAGGACGTAGCCCGTAACCAGCCCTGACGCCGGAGGACTGCAGCGCCAGCCAAAAGACGGAAGCCAGAAGAGGACACATCAATGGCGCAATCTATAATTTCCGAAGAAATTCTTTCTCCCTCTTGGAGAATCTTCAAAGCCTCTTGTCTGGATGATTCGGGAATAAGATTGATCAGAGATGAAATGTCCGACCACATTTGGCGATCGTAGCGGCCTAAGATCGCCAAAGAATTGGCTGCTCGTACCGTTGCCGCCGCCATAGCGGAAATTTTTTTCCCTATACCATCCAGCCTTCGACCTTCGCGATCTGGAGGTCCTGACAAAGGAGATGAAGGATTTCTGGATCGGCGTTGGGCTGCCTGAGTGATGATGGAATCAGGCTTTGTTTGCGAAGTCAAACAGGCAGGAGAATTTGGAGGAGCCTTGTACTTTGTCGATTCTAGGAAGGATGGCTGGAATCGAATTAGGGGTTTGCATTAATTTAAGGCCCTCTTGCCATATGAAATCAATGATTGGAATGCAGCGGGCCTGCTTTTGAGGTTGGTCCTTAAAGTCATAAGAAACAATCCTCCTCTCTAGTTGTCATAGGGAGGTGAAATCTCTTAGCTGCTCTCTCCATGAGCAAATGGAAACCACCAATGTCAACTGGGGTAGAATCCAAAGGAGCAGGATCAGCAGGAGAAGGAGTTTGGATCTGATAGTTGTCCCAGTCGGAAAGGAGGGAAGCATCATCTAGCTCACCTTCCTCTTTGTCCGCGTCATCATCCTGTTCCTCGATAACATCTTCATGCGTGATAAGAGGAACCCCAAGACATTGTTCACTGTCACCGGCGTCGGTGTGACTCCTGGTTCTCTATGAAACACAGATTGTTGAGGTGTCTGCGGTGTTGGAGTGGTATGCCCAGACCGTGAAAACGGCGATTATAATCATCGAGCATATATTGCAAATTGGAAAATCAGACTTAAAGGCAATTGTACCATAGAAGGTTGCGGAAGTGGATGCGTGTCATAAGACGAGAAATCATCTTGTTGCAAATCCTCCTCATCATCATCTGTGTCCTGACATTTAATTAAGAGCTCGGAAGGACTGCGAGCAGCCCGAAATCTGTCATCCTCATATTCATCATTGTCAGATGAGAACAGTAACTCAGGAGGTTGCACAGGTGGTTTGAGTGGCATTAGGGTCTCCAGAGACGATTGCCGGCGTTGAAGTAGAGAGGTTGAAGTGTCTAAGGGTAGCAAATCCAGAATTGGAGCTGTAGCCGTCGTTGCCGGTGCTGAAATTCGCCGTTGAACTGCCATCGACGACGAAGCACCCGTCGACGACGAAGCACCCGTCGACGACGAAGCACCAGTCGACGACGAAGCACCAGTCGACGACGAAGCACCCGTCGACGACGAAGCACCCGTCGACGACGTCTGCTTCTTCTTATGCTGGATACTCGTCGACGACGAAGTTAAAGGCAACGTCGACGAGTTGGGTCTCACTCTCACAGATACCAGCGTCGACGGTGAGGACGCCGACGACATGATCATTGCTGGCTTCAGAGACATAGATGCCGATGTCGTCGATGTAGGTGCGACGACGGCAGCTCTCGTCGACGGAGGAAGGCTTGATGAACTCGTCGACGAGAGAGGCAGTTTGTGAGGTAAAAACTGCGCAGACGGAGTCTTAGACGCCTGAGAATCAGATCTCGGGGGCGTCAAGGAAACAGACTCCTGTGGGGGGAAATCACCCCTCTTGAAGTTGAAGGTTCTCCATGATGTTTCTTCACCATCTTAGGTCGAGGAGAAACTTTTTGAGAGTCAGAAGACCTCTTCAAAGAGGGAGCAGTTTGGATGGAAGACACACTTTCCACATCAGAAACAGGATTTTCTGAAGTCTTCAGCTTCTGTAGCCACAGAAGGAGACGCCCTTCTCTGTCCTTCAAAGTTTTCTGTGAGAAGGTTCTACAAATTTTACAGTCCTTTACCAAATGTTCAGGATACAAACAAATACATTTTTTGTGAGGATCTTCAGAATGAAGTCTCAGTTTACAACAGCTCCCACAAGGTCTGAAGAGGGATTTCTTGGTTTAAGACATCCTAGACTCAATCTTCTGTGAAATATGAGATGAAAAAAACTGAGCAAGCTCAGGGAGACTCCCTTCACACGACGTGCGGTAGAAAATCTGAGAGCCTGAGTCTCTGGGGAGAGGGTTCTAGAGGGTGCGGACACCTGATTGGCTGGATTTGACCTAGAACAAAACGACAGGGTTATGTTATAGAAGTGACAAGTTGTCTAGCCATGAAAACTCTATGGTTTTTTCTTTCCTGTAGGCCTAATAGGCTTATGTTATTACTACATTGCTTTGTTATGTACCGTGGGACTCCCACTTCAACGACGGGGAATATTCAAGCATGTAAATATATGAAAGACACCCCAATACTGGAGAAACTTGGACACATTCAATCCCGCCAAGAAACATTTTGTTATTATAGAGAGCGAACAAACATGTTATATTTACATAATGCAGCCCCTTTATGTGCAGCTGCACTCTTGTCTGTTAGAGGCCTTTTAACTGGTCACATATGCTAGCCTGCTAACCATCAGGATATGAAAAAGGATTAAGGCTACATTCTAAAAGTGCCATTTTACTTACTTATAGTGGCATACTTGCAGACTATAAATACAAATAAGATTATATACACAAATTACCTTGGTGTTCCTGTCAGCATGGACAACATTGTTTCGAGTTGTAGAATGTGAGGATAGATCATCCTTCCAACTATAAAAAAAAAATATAATACATTTAAAAAACAAAAATTGATGCACAGCTATTTCATACGCTCTGCAAAAACAAAAGCAAGTCTGTAATTATCTTATGGGTTTACAGTACAGGGAAGTCTCCTAATCGAATGAAGTAACCTTAGAAGGGTCAAAGGGGTAAGGGGAGTGACTGAAGAACTCCCATTAGGTAGGTGTATGGAGGCAATCAGTGCTAGTCAACAGAAGGAACAGTTTAGGTTTGGTAGCATATACATATGCCCCTGAAGCAACATTCCCGTTTAAAATCCCAGAGTTTGAGGGCAAAAGCACAGTGCCTCTCTCAAAGAAAAGAGGAGGGTAGCGAGGTATGTCCACCAACAAAGACCCTGCCATCATTCTGGTAAATGAAGAATCTAAGCTTGAAAGCTATAGCTGGAAGTCCCACCAGATCAATCACTGAAGGAGCAGAGTTGTGTCAGTGAAGTACCAACTGGATTAAGAAAGAGGCTGGGCTGTGCTCTTAAGTGGCCTCCGAAAGCGGTTAAAAGGACATTAAATGACAGGTGAGGAAAAGAACCATGATTTTCTTGATGAGAACATTCCATGGAAATAAACCCCCTTTTGTATTCTTCCTATTCTACACCGTAACCATTTACAGCATCGGCTGCATGAGTGCAGGGTCAGTGGTGTAACCATATTTAGAAATAACCGGGGCGAAAACAGTTCGGATTAGGGACTGGAAGGAAAATAACCCTTTATTCCTGCAGCACAAAGAAACAAGCATTGGAAATTGATCTCACATTTGCTTAATTTATAGCTATTTGTGTTGCAAATGACAATGTCGTACCCATGTGTTATGAATGTATGTGGTGTACATTGGAATTATGTGGGTTGGATTGGAATGGTTAGTAGTGGAATTGCGTGGATTTGTGTAGTGGAATTAAATGGCATGGTGTGAAGTCGAATTATGTGAATAGTAATTATGTGATATTGAGTGTACTGGAATTATGTGGCGTGAGATTGTTTTATGAGTAATTATGTGGAACTGTATTTTGTGTTGTGGAGTAGTATGTATGTGGTATGACGAATAGTTTCTTACCTGTCAGTGTAGTTTTGCAGCTTGAAGATCTTTCTGGATTCACTATGCTGTGCATTATTCCGCGATCTTGTGGTTGGGTCCGGATTCGTAGTCTTTTCTTTGTTTTTTTTTTTTGTTTTTTTGTAGCCCAGGTGGGCGGCGACGACCCACCATTTGGTGCACCTCCCGTGACGTCGTCGTGCTTCCTGCGGAAGTCCCACCTTTGGGGCGCCATCTTCGGGTTCTTTTTTCCTCTCTCTTTTTCTTTTGTTTTTTTTTTTAACCCTAGGCGATTGATTAATCCTTTATGTCCATTTTTCTGTACTATTTCATTCCTTCTGATCTTCTTTATTTTACCCCCTCTTCCTCCAGCCTCATCTTCCTGGCGGAGGTGGGTGGGTTCGCTAGTGAATCCAGAAAGATCTTCAAGCTGCAAAACTACACCGACAGGTAAGAAACTATTCGTTTTGCAGCGTGAATCTTTCTGGATTCACTATGCTGTGCATAGACTTTGTAGCGGTTTTCCTAATTTTGTGGCGGCTGGGTGGTAGATGAGCGTTGGTCGTTGAAAATGTGTTGAAGCACCTTCTGTCCAACTTGTGCTTCCTTGTTCATCTGAATGTCCACGCAGTAGTGTTTTGTGAACGTGTGCACAGATGCCCAAGTTGCAGCCAGACAAATGTCTTGGATGGGCGTGTTTGCCAGGAAGGCAATGGTTGCCCCCTTCTTCCTTGTGGAGTGAGCCTGAGGCCCCTCCGCTAGTTCCTGTCCAGCCTGTTTGTGGCAGAATTGAATAGTGAGGGCAATCCATCTAGCGATGGTGCCTTTAGTCACTGGTCTACCCATGAAGCTAGTAGCAAAGGACACAAACAACTGCTTTGATTTTCTGAGTTCCTTGGTCCTCTCAATGTAGTGCATCACCGCTCTTCTAGCGTCAAGAGTGTGAAGAGCCCTTTCTGCGTTTGAAGTCGGGTTTTGGAAGAAACTCGGTATCTGAATACTCTGGTTCATGTGGAACGCCGACACCACCTTGGGCATGAAGTGTGGGTCTGTTCTCAGTACACCCCTGTCCTTGTGAATCTGAATGTAGGGTTCCTGTAGCGTTAGCGCTTGAAGCTCGCTCACCCTGCGTAGCCAGGTTATGGCTACCAAAAAGGCCGTTTTCTTAGTCAACATTTGCAGTGAGGCCTTGTGAATGGGTTCAAACGGTGCCTTCGTGAGCTCCGTCAGAACCACGTTGAGATTCCATGCTGGCGGCGGCAACCTTTTAGGAGGAGCAATTCTTTTGGCTCCTTCCATGAATCTCTTTACAACCTGCGATGTGAAGAAACTTCCACCCTTCTCTCCTCTGGTGTAGGCTACGATCGCCGCTAGGTGTACCCTTAGGGAGGTCGAGCAGAAGGTACTCTTTAGAAGGTGTGTGAGGTACCTCAGTACTGTTGAGTCTCTTGTCATTGTATTTTGCAGCCCATTCTTCCTGCACCACATAGTAAATCTCTGCCATTTCGCGCTGTAGCATTTGCGTGTAGTTGGTTTTCTTGCCTCCCGCAGCACCCGCATAGTGCTTGGAGGCAATCTAAGGTGAGCGAACTCTAGGTCTTCAGGAGCCATGCCGCCAGGCTGAGGCTCTCTGGCTCCGGATGTAGGACCTCTCCGTTTTGCATGGAGAGCAGGTCCCTTCTTCTCGTGAACTTGTGGGGATTGCCTTGCGCCATTTCCTGAATTTGGGAGAACCATGTCTGCCTTGCCCACTGCGGAGCCACTAGGATCAGTGTCATGTTGCTGGTTCTGCACTTGTCGAGCACTCTGTGTAACAGGGGTAACGGTGGAAAGGCGTAGGCAAATGTCCTTGACCAGCTTATCCATAGGGCATTCCCCAGGGACTGCTGTTCTGGTTGCCTGGACGCGAAGCTTTGGCATTTTGCATTTTGGCATGTCGCAAACAGGTCTATTGTGTGAGTTCCCCATCTCTGGAAAAGCTTCTGCGCTTCCTGGCCATTGAGCTCCCACTCGTGCGATGCAAAGGTCTGCCTGCTTAGCCAGTCTGCCTCCACATTGTCCTTCCCTGGAAGGTGAATTGCCAGTAGATCTATCCTGAGAGGTATGGCCCATCTCCAAATCTCCTGTGCCAGAGAGGAGAGGGGAAACGACTGAGTCCCCCCCTGCTTGTTGATATAGAACATTGCCGTGGTGTTGTCTGTTTGAACCAACACCCTCTGGTTGTAAAGGTGTCTCTGGAATGCCTTCAGGGCTAGCAGGATGGTTTTCAATTTGAGGTAATTGATATGGCGTACCGCATCTGCTGGAGCCCACAGACCCCTCACTCAGATTGTCCATGTGCGCTCCCCATCCCTTTTGAGATGCGGCCATGGTAATGGTCATTGTTGGGTTTGGTGGTGTCAGGCTCTTCCCTGCTGTCATGTCTCTGATCCACCAAGTCATCTCCTCCTGCACTGCGTGCGTAACAACCACTAGATCCTCCCAACTTCCGCTTGCTTGTGACCATTGCTGTTGTAGCCATTCTTGGAATGGTCTCATGTACAGGCGTACATTCGGCACCAGCTGGATACACGACGCCATCATCCCCATGATCTTGCTCACTGACCTCACTGTCAGAGCTCGCCCCTTCTGGTCGAGACGCGTCTCCTTCAGTAGGGCATCTGTTCTCCTGTCGCTGGGCACCACTGTGCTGTTTAGGGTGTTGATTTTTGCTCCCAGGAAAATCTTCACCTGCTCTGGTTCCAGCGATGACTTCCCCCAGTGTATCGAGAACCCCAGGTTCATCAGAGTGTCTGTCACGTGTGCTGCGTGTCTCTCGCACTTCTCGCGTGTGTCTGCCTTGACCAGCCAGTCGTCTAGGTAGGGGTAGACATGGATCCCCTCCCTTCGTAGGTGGGCTGCGACCGCCGACAGGCATTTCGTAAAAACCCTTGGCGCTGATTTTAGCCCGAAGGCCAGGGTTGTGAACTGGTAATGCTCCTGGTTGATGTTGAACCTTAGAAGATCCTTGTGTCTTCTGTTTATTGGAATGTGCAGGTAGGCATCCTTGAGGTCCACGGTGACCATGAAGTCCCCGTCCCTTATTTGGGGCAGCACCTCCTGCAGCGAAGTCATTTTGAACTTCTGCGTTCTGATTAATTTGTTTAGGTATCGCAGGTCCAGGATGGGTCTGAGGTTTCTGTCTACTTTCGGTACCACGAAGTAGTTAGAGTAGACCCCCTTGTTCCGTTCTCTGAACGGCACTGCCTCTATGGCTCTTTTTTCTAGTAGTTTCAGCGTTTCTTCTCTGAGTAGGGCAAGCTCTTGACCCGATCTCTGCCTTCTTTTTGGTTTTCTGTTTGGAGGTCTTTTCTCCAAATCCACGCAGTATCCGTATTGCATGACGTTCAGTATTCACTTGTCTGTGGTTATACGTCGTCACTCCTGAAGGTAGAGACTCAGTCTTCCGCCTACTGGTGTTGGATGCTCGTAGGCTTTTGCTTTTCCTCTCCCCCCTGATGTTACTGCATTGCGCCTCACCCCTGGGGGTATGTCGTGGGTAGGCGTCCTCCTGCGTGCTGAGTCACTTGGATGAGGGTTGGTCACCCCCTCTTCTCCTCTGGCCACGTCCGTTCCCTCTCCCGTGAAAGGACTGGCCCCGAGGTTGGTACTGCCAGTTTTGCTTCTGTTGACCTTGTTGTCCGTGACTATCACCCTGCTGACCCTGCTGGAACGTCTGGTGCGACACTCCCTGCTGGCTTCCTCCCCGACCGTAGGGTCTCCTAGAGGGATTGCCTCTCATCCCCCTGAGCTGTAGGGCCCCCATGGACCTCGCCGTCTCGTTTTCTTTTTTCAGCTGGGTGAGTTTCTCGTCTACTGTTGCTCCGAACAGTGTTTCCCCGTTGAAGGGGGTGCTAAGAATGTTGTTCTGCACCTCCTGTTTGAATCCCGAGATTCTTAGCCATGCATGTCTTCGCTCGGTGACCCCTATGGCCATTAGTCTGGCGTTAGTCTCGGCCCCGTCCAACGCAGTCTTAATGCAAGAGTTGGCGATGTTTTTACCTTCTTCCACCAGGTGGGAGGCTCTTTGGCGGTATTCTTCGGGGAGGTGTTTTACTAGTTCCCCCATCTCGTCCCAGTGCTGGTACTGGTGTCTATTGAGAAGTGCATTGGAATTCGCCATGCGTCAGTGCATTGCGGCGTTCCTCTCGACCTTTCTTCCTGTGAGGTCCATCCTCCTGCTTTCTTTATCGGGTGGTGGCCCCGAAGTCGCTGGCACGTTGGCCCTTCTCCTGGCCGTGGAAGCTATGATGGAGTCGGCCGTGATACTACCCTTGATGTAAGGGGGGTCCAGATAAGAGTGCTTGTACTTCTTCTCCGTCCTGGGCGTGATCGAACGGCAAGTCGCTGGTTCCTTAAAGGCCTCTCTTCCCTGATTCATCACACTTTGTAGCATGGGAAGGAATTGGCTCCTCGTCTGGATGGGGAGCAGGGTCTCGAGGAGGAAATCGGCTTTCGGCCTCTCCTCGTCCAGTTTCACGCCGAAGGCTGTTGCTGCGCTCCTGACCATCATATTGCACACCCCGATGTCGTCGGGCGGCGAAGGCCTTGAAGGGTACGTGTCCACGGCCTCCTCGGGGTTTTCGGTGTCGAGATGCTGCCATTCTATCTCGTGGCTGGTTGATGGCGCCGAGGTGTAGAACGACTGCTGGTCGTCTTCCTCTGCTTCGCCCTCATAATAGGTCTCATCTTCCTCTTCGAGATCTCTCTGCAGCCCCTCGGTGTCGAAATCGTTCTGCTCCTCGATTTCGATGACGTCCGTCGGCGGAGCCGTTGGAATTTTGAATTCCTTCATCTTGGCGTCGAACTCCTTCTTCCTCTGAAGGATGCTCTCCATTTCGGCCTCGAGCCGCCTCTTGTTTTTCTCCATCTCGGAGATGCTTTCGGCGTCGACCGCGGGCCTCTTCGACGGAACTTGCGTCGACGCCGGCTTGTCCTTCTGCGTCGAGCGCCCCGTTTCATGGGTTGTCTTCGACGAACCGAGCCTTTCGGCGTCTTTCGGCACCAGGGAGTCCTTTTCGAAGGATCCGCTCGGCCTCTTGTCCATGGCTCCACCCTTGGTCGAAGTTTTCGGCACCGGGGCTCCCTTTGTGGACTTTGACTCAGATTTTCTCGAGTCACCCTCAGGTTTGAGGCATTTTCGGGTGTTTTGAATTAGACGACTCTTACCTTGTCTTGAGTTTTCTTGTCGGTCTCTACGACCGTGAAGATTTCGGGTCCCTCGGCGACGTTGTCCTCATCGTCTGTGGAGAGGCCCATATCGTAGAGCGACGGGGCCTTACCCTTGCCTTCCATGCTGGCGTTGGATCTTCTGACGTTCTCTCACCCGGAGCGTCTTCGGCGCGAAGGCTGAGCAGGCGTTGCAGTCCTTGCTCAGGTGGTCGACCGGTAGGCAGAGATTGCAGACCGGATGCTGGTCCTTCTGCGCGAACTTGTGGTGGCAGTTTGGGCAGAACTTGAATGGCGTCTTGTCCTTTGCGCTCAGGGCCTCTGAGTGCGCATTCTCCAAGGGCGAAGAAAAAGGCGGAACTCTTCCTTCTTCGCTCTCCGGATGCAATATATTCCTCTCCTGTGGTCTCTTCGTAGTTATTTATCGACGAAACTCGCTTTTCCTTCTTCTTCCTTCGATTGAAATCCTGGAGCTTCCCGATGACGATCCAGACCCAACGGCGGAAAAAAGAATCTGAAGATGGCGCCTTAAAGGTGGGACTTCCGCAGGAAGCAAGACGACGTCACGGGAGGTGCACAAAATGGTGGGTCGTCGCCGCCCACCTGGGCTACAAAAAAAACAAATAAAAAAAAAAAAACAAAGAAAAGACTACGAATCCGGACCCAACCACAAGATCGCGGAATAATGCACAGCATAGTGAATCCAGAAAGATTCACGCTGCAAAAATTTAATTATGTGGTGTGCTGTTGAATTTTGTGGCATGATGTGGAATTTTGTGGAGTGGATTGGAAGTATAGTGTTGTGGAATTCTGTGGAGTTAGAATTTGTGGTTTAGTGTTGAATTATGTGGTGTGGATTGGAAATGTGTGGAGCTGAATTGTGTAGCGTGGAATTGTGTGGATCGCTTTGACTTTCTGGTGATGGGGGAAAAAAAACCAGGTAGGCGCTAAGTTCTAGAGCTGTGTTTCTGGGAGTATGATGAAAGGAACACAGAGGGAGGAGGCATGGTGTAGAAGCAATGGGTGACAGAGGAAGGTTGTGGGAGGCAAAGGAGGTTGTGAGTGGGGCACATCAACAGGCTACTCCATTCACTTTCTCCCAACCTGGGATAAGCGCTGTGATGGTGAGAACGGAGAACTCGGTAAGGACACAGGTGTTCACTAGTCAAAAGAAACAAAAGAGCTAGCCATGAAGAAAAGCAGCGTAGCTCATGGAAAGACAGACACATACATATTCAACACAGATATGTGGTCTCTCATGCAGTAAAGTCATTACCTGCTGTAGAGGCATGAGAGAAATATTACCTTGTTTCACACAGCCTTTACTGTCTAGATCAGGAGTTAAATTACTGCTGTAAACAGTGCACCCCCCTCCCCACCCCACTGCCCAATTCAACAGCACTGGTTTTATCAATCTCTGCAAGATGAAAAGCTGCTTGCGTTTGAGACGGACCTTTAGCGCACAGATTTCTGCAAGAGGTGCATTACCCATAGGGCTGCCCTTAAATCCCTCATGCTGCAACACTGTAAAGATAATCCCGATGTAAAAAAAAAAAAAATGTGTTTTGTGTTTCTGGAGCACCCTTTGGCTTGAGAACTGATGTGATAAAGATAATGCTGCATTTCAATAAAGAGGGCAACTTTACCCTATGCACAATGTTCCCTAGAAAGGTCACGTTCTCTAGAATTGGCTATAAATGTGTCACGAAAAGAAACGTTAATTTTGGAACTATCTGGCACACATGTTAATAGACGCTATTGTTAAACGAAAGCCTGAAGCATTGAAAATTATAAATACAATTTCAATGTGCAGATTATGTCCAGATGCAACAGTATGGTTGCCAACATGGATGGTTAACCTTGAAATCTGGTAAAACAACCAGTTATTGTTTTACGTTCATATTCTTGAAAAGAGAGACTCCCCGTAAAGTCTCATTTTCTAGAATAACAGTCGCTGCTCTCTAATCGTAAAATTAAAGAGGATATTACCCACTCTACTATTCCACTCCAACATTTTGGCTTCGCAAAGGTGTATAGCGCCAAGGCAGGACCCACAACTCCAAGCTAGGAACTCTCTAAGGAAACCTTGGGCCCACTCTGGTGCTTCAGCATGGTGTAAGCCAGATCAATCGCTGTGCAGAAGGTGTGTGTCTGTGGGGCTCTGTTCTTGTGATTGGGGGCAGAATTATCTTTATGGAAGTTGCCTGTGACTATGCGTCAGTTCCTAGCTATGAAAATACCATAAAGGTAACTTGCAAATATTTTTAAAACTAAAAAGGAAAGTACTGCAAATAAAATTAACTTTGAGAGTAACAAGCTTACAAGGCCAGAACATCATGTTCTAAAATTAGAGCTACTTTACCACAAAAAGACCGCACCAAGGCAGATAAACAGAACGCAGAGAGCCCAAACAAAAGTCTGCACTGAAGTGTTTCTGATAACTTTCAAAAAATGTGTTCAGTTGTTAAAACTAAAATGACCACACCGACTGTCAACATTTAGGCCAACTTCATCTTTTCAGAGCAACACCCACATCAGCTCGGAGAGCAAAGCAGAGAAATAGCACAATCAGCTGAAAGCCACTGCACGTCATCGATGTACCCCTCAATTACTTTTGCATTCAAAAAGTGCGAGGTTAACTAGTCGGAGCAGCAGCACGCCCCACCTTGCTGCAATAATAAACTCTTGTTGGAATGCCGGCTGCCTCAGATTAAATGGAAATACTGGCAGAGCCCAGCTGCCCTTCTACGACACACAACACAACCGGGGGAAGAGATTCAGCTTGGACCCATATCATTGAAAATAAATTAGTAAACTGAAGATTTTTAATCAAGCGGACGAAATTTATATTTATTTTTTCAAACACTGTGTTTTTGGTTTCTGATCCATTATTCTAGAGTTCCAAACTCCACTGAATTGCTCTATAGGTATGATAGACAACAGTAGGAGGAGGTGGTGAATCGTACAAGTTATTTACCTTCGGTAACGATGTATCTGGTAGAGACATAGTCTAGCTGCAGATTCCTCAACTTAGAATATCCCCAGGCATCAGACTGAATCCGGAATATTTTCCGCAGCAGCACCTCTACGCGCCAGGGTCGGTGCCGACCGGCTCCGCCCTGACGTCATCCACGGACATGACATCAGCGGAGCCATATATGCCCCGACCGGCGCCCTGACGTCAGTTTTCGTCAGAGAAAATTTTGCGTGTCAGAACGCGGAGCCATCACTAAAAAACTGTGAGAATATGGGAACAGTGTTAAAAAATGATGACACAAATAGAAATAATTGACAGGTGAGATAGAGCAGTGCTCTGAAGAGCCACCCCGCAAGAGCGAAGGCTCAATCAACGGTAAACGGAGACAAGGATGTGGAGAAACAGCCTGCAGAGGATAGAAAGTCCGCATCCAGACAGGAAAACTGAAGGAGAGCAAGTCAGGAACACAAGATTAAGGAGAGGTCACCACAAGACTCCACCAGAAAGAGAAGTTGCAATCCCAATACAAGACCCATAGAGCCAATAAATCTGAAGGAAAAGGCCGCAGGGGTGGCAAAGACCACAAGGCAATGGAGAAGGGGAGAGCGGGACGGTGGGAAAAAGCGTGAATAGATGCCACACCGTACAATCCAGGCCGAGGGCTGGAAAGAACACAAAAGCCATCAACATTCCACCTAATCTTGAGAATGTGCGAAATGGAGCAGAGAAACAGAACGAAGCAGTCTGTGTTGGAGTGAGAGAATATCACTTTGCAAAAGGGCAAGCCACCCAAAGGGAGGAGTATAGAAAGCCTCAACCTGAAAAGGTCCTCGCAGAACGGGGAGGACGGGTGGTCGTTGAGGAATCTGCGGCTAGACTATGTCTCTACCAGATACATCGTTACCGAAGGTAAGTAACTCGTCGATCTGATAGAGACGTCTAGCCACTGAGTCCTTAACTTAGAATAGATACCAAAGCCATACCCATGGAGGAGTGGGGTCTGCAACTGAACCCCACCAAGTTCCCAAGAGAACTTAGTCGTCCATAAGGTGAGTAAAACAGCACGGTCAAACTTTGGGACGAACCATAGTGAGGACAGTAATGTAGCGCAGGTAACCACCAGACCATAAAGCTCTAAAGAAAACGAAAAACACTGAGAGGCAAAGGCACCAGAAGCCGTTAAGAACAGCACACAAACCCCTTTGTGTATTCCTGGGTTGAAGGAAGGAAAGCACCGAGCCAGGATGCCCGCGGCAAGGTGAGATGGATATAACTTTGAAAAAGGGTTCGAGGGATCCACAGGACCCGAGGTGGCGACAGAAAGCAAAAGCAAAAGTAATTACCGGTCGACCAAGCAGAACAGTGGAAAAAAGGGCACTATAGAGCCTGCACCTGCAAAGACACGTGGGGCAGCAGTGGCAAGAGGCTGACCCTTATCCGACAGTGCCAGCATGGAAGAAACATATGCTAGATATGCTGGAGGAAAAAGGAAGGTCATGACTTCCCAAGAAGTGGAGCTGACCCGAGGGGGAGAGCTGCTGAAGCAACGTGTCGCCGTCAGCAACACCTTGTGACGGGCACCGGTACGACAGATATCGCACACCGGTCTAATATGTACAACTGCGAAAAGGAGCCCTGTTGAAACCTGCACCAGCAAGACACAAGTGACAGCAGTGGTAGGATGTCAATCCGTGGCCATAAGGTGCCGGTAGTACAAAGGTCCAGACATGCCAGGACTTAGGAGTTATGTCACAACTCGTTAAAAGGGCAGATGACAAGCAGTCAAGCTTTTACGAACAAGAGCGAAGGCCGGAAGGCACCTAAGCCTACCAGAAGGTAGCTAGGCATACCGGGTGTATACTGGAACCAGACAAAGTAAGCAAGGACCTCTGGAAGCAGAGCGTGAGCAGCCCAGGACAGCAACTGCCCAAAAAAGGGGCACCAAACAAGCCGGGCACTACATAAGAGCCGGCGGAACAAGCAAACCGGGCCAAGAACCACGGACACCACAGGAATAAAAGAGCCTGCACGGATCCGCCTGGTAAGAACACAGAGCAGATATAGAGCAGGAGGAAAAACGTTAAAACCATGAAAACGTGACCCCACAAGAGTCTAGAGTATGCTGAAATGACACGCGGCCATGTGGAAACTGAGTAGGACAATGTCGAAATCAGTAAGTAACCCATGCCCCTTTCCCGAGAAGAACAGTACCCTGCAAGTCAGAGTAGGGGGGAAAAACTAGTCACAACATTGCAAAAAGTGAGGACAATGTAAAGGTCCCGGACCCCAAGAAGCGAGTATCCCAAGGAGAACACTCTCTCCCCCCCCCCCCCCCCCCCCACAGAGTGCACAGCATGAACCCAAGCAAAAGCGTGTAAACCCCTGTACGGAAACAGAAGGGTGTATGGAAACTGCTGCAGAATAAGTGGCCAGAAGGAGGCCATGACCACGCACAGCAGAGAACATCTGCTAATCCACTACCTTGGAAGACAAACCCAGAAGGAGCTGGTCATCCAAATTACACCAATAAGCAAGCCGCACAGCGGCAAAAAGGGTGTCAGTTGTGAAAAACTGAGACAACAAGGTATCCCGCCAGGCGTGAGAGAGACACCGCACGGTATGGAACCTATGCCAGGTTCCGATGCACCACAGACAGACCAACAACGCAGTCCAAGGATCACCGTAGGAACAAACAAGTGGCATCCAGCAGGATGTCCATGGGGAGGCTCCATAGGAGCGTACCAAGGCAAAGGCAGAACCTAATGCCAGCAAATTCCCCACATAGGGTAAGGCTAATCCCCGGTAGGAGTGTCCTTTTGGGCTAAGCACAGTCAGAGGACTGAAAAACGAGAGAAGCAGCCGAAACGGCTGTACTGAACAAACAGAAATGGCTAACCAGCCAGGAACAGTAACCGTCAATAAAACTAACCAGTAGATTAGGAAGGGTGCCGTAAAAGGACACCAAGGTTTACTGCAGCCCTGACAAGAGACTGGAGACCGCCGAATCTGCGTGGCGGTAAAAAAGATCCACCCCATTGAATGACAGATCTCTGAAGGCATCCCGAACATTATCAGGGAAGAGAGCGTAGCCAAGCATGGCGGCGTAAAGTCACAGCGCGAGCAAGGACCCGTCCTGTAGAGTCAGTTGCATCGAGTGAAGACCTAAGGGAGAATTGTGCCATGCAGCAGAAGAAGAAGCAATTCTGTCCGTGGCACTTCTGGAATGGAAGGGAGAAGGCGAGCTACTGAGTCCCAAAGAGCGGAGGATGTGCGCGCAAACACACAGGCCGTATTTAAAGTCCGGACGCTTGCGCTGGCAGAGGAGAAAAGCCGGCAACCACAATCATCCAGCCACCTAGACTCCCTGGTGGGAGGTAACAATGGCAAAGACGGTGAAGAATGTAAATCAAAAGCCGCCTGAACAACTCGGCCCTGAGCCGCTGGGTGAAGAGACAGACAAAAAGGATCACCTGGAGCAGCGCGGTGCCTACGAGCAATAGCCCGATCAACTGGGTCACCAGAAGAGGGTCTTGACCATGTGCCACGCAGGATGTCAAGTAGAGAGTTCCCAAAGGGCAGCTAAGGTTCTACTTCAATAGGCTCCAAATGGAGCAGATCCAATAAAGGATCAGAAAGTAGAGGCACCATAGGAGGCTGAAAGCAGAGTACAGCAGCCGCCACCTTAATAGCGCGCGCAAAGGCAGCACTAGATTCAGTTTTCATCCGTGTAGGAGAATGCAACCCGTCGGAGACGGTTGAAGGCTAATCCTGCCACTAGACATTAGGAGTGGAGGAGTCGGAGACTGACCCGAAGGCCAGGCAACACAGGGCACTTGCACCCTGGCTCCTTGATCTGGGGAGTCCAGGGAAGCATCAGGTTCCAAATGAGGTGGTGTTAATACCGGCGTTGACGGACTCCGCGTTGGAGACCTATCCCGCCCGAGGAGTTAGGGGGAGCAACCATCAAGGGAAGCGGAATAGACGTCGGTACCGATGCCGCATCGGAGTCGCCTGGATGCCGATGACCTCCACAGAGGAGGAGACTGGGACGCCAACCGACGTAGATTCTAGCGCAACCGGTCTGTAGGAAGCACGAGGTGCCGGAGCTGAGTCTGGGATAGTACCCGGTGTCGACTCCGGCATCGCCGGCGCCGCCTCAGACGTCGGCGCAGGAAGCCACACAGGGCTATGCGCTGACAGACTGCGAGGGCTGTGCTCTGGGTCATAGCCTGGTGGCGTCACGCGACTCAAAACAAGCCTGTAGTGCCTTTGAATAAGCCTCCATTTGGGCACGCGTTGCCCCAACACCGGAAAGGGTGGATGCGGAGGATGAGGCTGCTGTGCGGCCTTACCTGGCACAGCGCGAGAGGAATGGGCGGCGGCGGCACGGACATCAGAGGAGGATCTCCGTAAGCAACGCCTGTGCTTACACTTACCTGTTGTCGCACAACAGTCGCGGGAGCGACCTCAGGAACGAGCCCGAACCCGAGAGGAAGAGCGGCGACGGGAGGGAGCCGGACCGGACATCCGTGCGGCCTGCAATTTCATGCGACACTCCCTCAAGGACTTCGGCTTGATCCTCTGTCAGGCATCACAGTGCTTGGAGTCGTGGTGCACGCTGAGGCACCACATACAGATGAGGCGCGGGTCAGTGCCAGACAACCGACGTGCACATGCTTTACAAGCCTTAAAGCCGGAAGGCATTGCACACTGTTCCCACGACCCCTGAAAGTGTCGAGAAGGCCCAAAAACTAGGCCAAGGAACTGCTGTTTTCCAGGAACCGCGCTCGGACTCGGAAAAGAAGAAAACTGACGTCAGCGTGCCAGGAGGGGCATATATGGCGCCGCTGACATGCCCGTGGACGATGTCAGGGCGGATCCCCCAGCACGCAGAGGTGCTGCTGCGGAAAATTTTCCGGATACAGTCTGACACCTGGGGATATTCGAAGTTAAGGAATCTGCGGCTAGACGTCTCTATCAGATACATTAGTTATTGTGAGAAAGTGGCTCTGTATATACTGTTCCCTAATGGGTACAGGGTGTACAGAGTCCACAGTCCCCCAGAGGCTGATAGAGGTCAAAGTTAGGTATGACCTTACTCTCAAAAGTGGTAGCTTGGTCGAGCAGTAAGGCAGTACCTGAGGACAGTGTAAAGCATTTATTGTACACACTCAGTCAGCAAATGGTTTCACACACTCAATAACTGAACTCTAGGCCAATGGTTTATATATATAAAATATATGCTTGTTTTATTTTTAGAACCACAAAGGTAATAAAAATATACTTTTCTCAGAATGAGAGATTGAATATAAATACTTTTGCAATAAGCAATGGATTTTTGTAAACAGTCACAGTTGGTTGCAATAAACAATCCTATTTCCTAAACATAACAATGCATTGAGCTCAATGGTAAGTTCAGGTTATCTTGTAATAAATTACTTTTCAGATTACTTTTGAAATTCCAGGTCTGGCTCCTAGATCCAGCTCTGGGTCAGTACTCAGAATCAAGTGATGAAAGTCGACTTAATAACTGTAATGATTTTTAAATTATATTTAGCTATTTCAAAAGTTAGCACTTAGAAAATATTTCAAAGAAAACATTCAATGGATCTCTATGGCAAGAAATTCAAATTGCAGGTAGAGTACTTTATCGTTACTTTAGTAATCCAGGACTGGGTACCTAGACCCAGGACTGGGGTCCTTATCAGAAACAGGTAAGTAATTTCGTTTGCAGAAATGGTACGATTTTAAAAGAATATTTCAATTTTGCAAAAATAGACAGAAGAAATTTCACAGAAAAGCAGACAATGGTTTCCTATGGAAGAAAAATGAGTTAGAGGTAAGTACAGTTGTGGACACTTTTCAGAGTCAGGGCTGGGCACCAAGATCCAGCACTGGGAGCTCACCTAAGAGCAGGTGAGTAAATTCGTTTTTGTCACTTGGCTGATTTTTAGTGAATATTTGCAGTTTTGAAAAGTTCACACTTAGAAGATTTTTCAAGAAAAAGCCAGTCAATGTTACCCTATGAGGAAAATGAAGTTAGCGGTTTAAGGGTAAGTACCCGACTGGCAGAGTTAAAATTCCGGGCATAGACTCAGGGGTCCCCCAGTGTCAGGTAGGTACAGTTGGTTCACCCTCAGCGGTTTCAGGACGGCCGGGTGCAGAGAGAGAGTTAGGCCCAATGTTATCCTATGAGGGATAGGGGGGCCTTGGTTGGTGGCTGCTGTCTGGCAAGCCACGCGGCTGTGGGAGCTGGGCTCCTGGTCACTTACTCAGGGCAAGTGGGGACGTAGGTTAGTGTAGAGAGTGCACTGCCAGGGCCACTCGGGCGGCTGGGTGCAGGGTGCTTTTGAGCCTTCGGGCGCTCAATGGAAGTCAATGGGAATGTTCCGGTTTGGAAAAAGGCTGCAAGCTCGGGGACGAGGATGCTTCAGATGCCACCACCACTTCGAGAGGTAAGTTGGGTAGTTGTAGGTTAGGTGGGTACCCCGGGATTGGGCACAGGGGGCCGCAGGGCGCCGGGTGCAGGGGTGCCTTTTGAGGTCGGGAATCTTACCCTCTTGTTGATCGCGGTTGGGGTGGCACTCTGTTCTGAGGCTGCAGGCTTCTTCCGGAATGTCGAGGGGGGTCCTTGGGTGCCGGACTCGGGGTCACAGTCGCCGTGGGGTCGTCCTCAGGGTCTTTGTTCACTCCGGCACTGGCCAGGCTTGGCTGGTGCAGAGTGTGCTGGGTTCGCGGTTCCGGGCTGCTGCCAGGGGTTAGAGATAGGTTTCTGAGTAGAGCCTCTACTCATGGGAGTCCCAGGGGCTTTAGAGTTCAAAGGTAGCCAGGTCCTCCGGGGTATTTGAGGTTGCTGGCCACAAGAGATGCCGCGCTGGAGCAGGAGCAGGTTCGAGGGTCGACAGGCCGGTAGGGCTGGGGCCAAAGCAGTTGGTGTCTTCCTCTTTTTAGCAGCTGCAGGGCAGGTCTTTGTTCTTCTTGCTCTTCTTGTAGTTTCGAATCTGGGATCTGGGGAAGGAAGGTTCAGGGGGCCCCTAAATACTAGATTTAGGGGCTTACAGGTAGGTGAAGGCCAGGGACCAATGGGTCCTTGTCCTGGGGTGGGTACACCCCCTATCCTGCCTCTCTCCTGTGGGAGGGGGGCAGTAGCCTAATCCTGATAGGGTAGGGCCTCCCATCTTCAAGATGGCGGGAGCCCGGAGATGTGCTTCACCTCGCCTCCCCCACCAGAGGGGTGGGGTGGGCAGGCTGGCACATCCCCTGTCCTTGTATGGGGTTTCCGGCCAAGCTTCCTGCCAGAGTGGGGGGTTGCAGTGGCCTGGGGAAACTCCAACTGGCGGCATGCCTTTGAAGCTTCCCTTTGCTCATCCTGGGGGAGGAGATTTCTCACCTCACCCAGGATGTGCATTGTTGCAGGCCCGGGAGAGCAGGGGCTCTCCCACCCAGGGGTCCAGCAACGTGTCTGCTGTGTGGCAGCCTGGGCAGCCTCAGAGCAGACGTGGATTGTAGGTTAGCTGTTAGGGGGCATCTCTAAGATGCCCTCTGGGGTGCTTAGTACATTAAATCCCACACTGGCATCAGTGTGGGTTTAATGTGCTGAGAAGTTTGATACCAAACTTCCCAGTCTTCAGTGTTGCCATTATGGTGCTGTGGAGCTCGTGTTTGACGAGCTCTCAGCACCATGTACTTGTAAGAGGCAGCACTGTACTTACAGTGCCCAGGAATGGACCTGGGTACTGTAGGGGCACAGGGCTCCTGCTCCTGTGCCCACACCATAGGCATAAGGCACCCAGCCAGAGGGGTGGCTGACATATGCCTTGGCAGTGTAGGTGATGGGCATGGCACACAGAGATGTGTGCCATGTCGACTCTTTGTTTTGTCCTGCACCCAGACACTCAGCCTGCAAAGGCAGTGTGTGTGTGTAAGGGTACAGGGCCTCTAAGGGTGGCACAATGAGTGCTGCAGCCCTTAGAGGCCTTCCCTGGTCACAAGGCCCTGGGTACCTAGGGTACCATTTACCAGGGGCTGACATGTGGCCAGGGTTTGCCAATTGGGAGTTTGTGTGTTTTAAGGAAGGAACATAGGCCCTGGGCACCTGATTGGCAGGAGCCCAGGGCACAACAAGGAAAAGTGCATCAGCTATTAGGCAAAAAAAGGGGGGGGGGGGGGTCACTGCAACAGAAACCCACTTTCTCACAGTTATCTACCAGGGGAAGAGACGCAAAACAGGTGCTGCTGTGAACCAATGGAAGGGCATTTCACATTCCCATGCTAAGGCTTCACCTGATGCTGCAGACACTGTCTGTGGACAGTTACCATGCGGCTCAGACAAGTCTTGAACATTAGTTGCAATGCACTCTGTTCAGGTTAGACGCCGACAAGGCTCTAGAAACACTAGAAGGGCTGACCTAGAAAAGCTAATGAGGCATTGGAGCAGAGAATACCTTTCGGATGTTTTACTGGATGCCTGCCTCCTGCTGGGAGTTGAACCTATGACTCCCGTTACACGGATATCAGCAGGCACACTGGAGTGTGTGCCTCCTTGTGCCCCAGGGGAACCATAGAGTGCGTACTGATACAGGAGCACTCTACTGGGTCTGTGCTTGTGCCCCAGGGGCACTGTAAAGTGTTTGGATTGGAAGAAAGGAAATCAAAAAACAATAAAATCACCGGGGTCGCCAAGCCCCATGGCAATCAGGAGCAGCTGTGGGGCACCTGGCTGATCAAATAAAAGGCGTGTGATGGTGAAACTTGAATGTGGGCGCCGTGACAAGATTAACAGGCCTGTTTTCACTTGTGCTCGTGCTAAGGACAGCCTACCCATGCCACGAAACAGGTAGAAGAAAAAATTGCATGTCAAAACTGACCCAAATGGACAGGAGGGGAGTAGTACATCTAATTGTGCCAGTAGCCATGGGAGGTAACCAAACACCAAAAGGTGTGACAAATACAGCCACTGCACCAATGAAAAGCAAAGTTTTTAGAAGGGAAACGAGAAGAACGAATGAAACGATGTGAAGCCCACAGAAAAGATACAGCATGTTTTTAAGAGACAGTGCATGCACTGCCTAGGCGAGACCTAAAAAGGAAACTGTCAGGTGCCAATAGAAAGGGGAAACCAACATTTTAAAATGAACAGGTTTTACGTGCAGACATGGTCATGATTGCCAAACAGTAATAAGCAGAATGGACTTCTACAGTTTGAGTACAACACTATCCTGCACTGGCCTTAAAGGTGGAGCATGAAAGGGTGGACTAAATACAAAAGGAATATTGTTGGAGTTGGCCCTCTCTGCAGGACCACCCCAAACCTTTTGCCTTTACCCTCCTGTTTTTCTGAATTTGTTTTTGCAGGTTTTATGACTCTCTGCACTCTACCACTGCTTACCAGTGCTAAAGCGTTTGTGTTCAGTCTCTTAAACAGTTCCTAGTAAAGTGGTATAACATATACCCATAAATGCTACAGGACTTCAGCACCTATTGTGAGGCCCACCTAAGTAGCCCTATAAAAAATGTCCCAAGCCTGCCACTGCAGCCTGTTAGTTTTAAAATGCAAATTTCACTTGGTAAAATAACCCCCCTTGACAGGCCTTAAACTCCCCTTTTATTGCATGTACGTAAACCCTAAGGTAGACACTAGGTAGCCCACAGGGCAGGGTAATTTGTAATTAAAAGTTTGGACATGTACTTTCAAGTTTTACATGTCCAGGTAGTGAAAAACTCCTAAATTAGTTTCACTACTGTAAAGCCTCCCTATTCCACAGGATAACATTGGGTTGCCTTATTATATTTAATAAGCTCTAACGATTGATTGGGAGAAAGTAGGACATTCATGTTTGGCATCTAAGAAATTGTATTTTAAAGTCCTTTTCCAAGTCACAATTTTGAAAAGGTCACTTTTAGAAACTTGGCGTTTTCCTAATCTAGCTATTTTGTGCCTGCATTATGTTCCTGGGTTACATGATTGGGTATAGTTGGCAATTAGACTTTGTACATACCTCCCAGACAGCCACACAATAGAGGGATTAGGTGTGCCTGGATGAGCTATCACTGGAAGACAGAGGGCGGAGCAGGGAAAAGCCCCACTTAAAAATTAATAGGCTGTGCCCTGCCTTTTCACAAAGGACTTCACACTACCTCACAACACCAGTAGTCTGGCTGGAGTCTGGGCAGCGGAGGCAGGAAATTCCAAGCACTTCAAAGGGAATCTCTAGAAATGTCATCTATTTCAAAGAAGGCAACAGGTATAAAAATAGGACTCTGAGACACTCGTCAGTTCCCTTTCTGTGCCTATAGCAGGGCTCGGAGGACTGCCTGCTGCTGTGCCCTACTGCATACTTCGGAAGGCTGCTTTGCTGCCTGAAGCTTGCCTTGAACCCTCAGACATGCCCTGCTGCTTGAATCCTGTTCCACTTATTGACTACCATAGTGACTCCAAGGGCTCGTTGACTGGCCTTCGATCAGACCCTTGGGTATAGAAACTGTTCCAACCATGTTGAACCCGCACCTGGACGCAGGCTAAGTGACTTCCAACCCTCCAAGTAGTGGCTCTCCAGTCCTGGACCTTGGAAGCAGTGCTAAAGGTATCCAGAAAGCCAAAATCCCAAACTTGGAACTCTGAAAATTTTGGGCTAAAAAGTGCTCTGAGAACAGAGCGGGGACCGGGACCTACCTGGCTTGTTGATCCATCCAAGGTGCATTGGCAATTGGCCTGATTTCAGGGCAGCTCCAACTATGTTCATCTCCACAGCAGCAAATCCTGTCCTTCGCCATAAAACGCGTGCCCACTACAGCTTGCAGCTTCATCCAGCTGGAGGTTTTCGACTTCCAAAAAAAGACTAATTGCAAATGTGGAAATCTTAACTGTGGCTTCGCCAGTGGCTACCCAACGACAACACCTCCTCCTTGGACACGGCCTGCAACTTTGCCCCGCTGAACTTTACCTTCTCAAACATTTTTCTTAAAAATTTCTTTTAAGTCCGAAGTTAAGAGCCAACTGGACCCAATCCACTTTTTATATCCGACCCGGGCTCCAATGCGGTAGGCCATATTTGTCAACTTTGACCAGGGCTACATCACGGTTGGCCATATTTTTAGTCTTTGACCTGACCTCGCACAACCGGATGCCTGCAATTGGCGGTTTGATCTCTTATACACTAGATTACCATAAAATTAAAAAATTCATAACTTGTTCTAATGATTGGAATTTAGTCATTTTGCTGTCAAATTATTTATTTAAGTTTTCTAAATTGGTGTGGGATTTTTCTTGTGTTGTTCTTTTCAATGTATTACTGTTCGTGTGCTGCATAAATACTTTATAATTGCACAGCCTGACTGCTTTTGGCTCAGCAACCAGAGGGTGGTACGCCGGTTAATTTAGTGACTTTTGTGGCTTACTTTGACAGGGATTGTGGCTGTTGCGTGGGCAGGGTTAACAACCCACTCAACCAACAACCCAACCCAATTACTCAAATGCTTATTTGATGCATACAATATTTGTCGAACAAATAATTGCCAATCTGAGTTTTCAATCTGTTAAGAGGCAAGACTCCAAATAAAGACCGGAGCTAGATTTTACTACCTATATTTGAGCGTTTATTATTTCTTAGTGAGCAAAAATATATCTCATTCCTAAAGGGAATAATCTTACGGGAATGAAGAAAGTTAGCAATTCAAATAAATGAAGGTATTTATCTGGACCCTTTTTCAGGCTGCAACACATTTGAGTGTCTTTGTTGCATATCACTGCTAAAACCAGATTTGAAGGACATGGGCAACAGTGCGCAAGACGGCTAATGTCTGCGATCCACTGCCATCCTTTCTTACCGGGGCTCCCCCGATTGATTTGCTTACTGCCTACAACTTCAGTATTGCCGGTGGAGCAGAGAGCCCTTGTCTGCCCAGAAAGCCTACCACAGTCGGACTTGGACTGGTGTGCCCTCGTCTGCTGTGGGACGGAGAGTTCTGGGAATGTCAGAGCCCTGAGAAGTGCCCCTGTGGTGAAAGGTGCTCTCTTGAGAGGTGTGCTGAAGATCCAGGTGCCACGATTGTAGCGAGGAAAGCCTGCAACTGCACAGAGGGACCCCCCCCCCCGCTTGTCCAGGCCTGCACTGAACCAGATGGAACTGCTGGCCCGGGTCTCACCCGGACAGTGAGGGACACGGAGGTGGAGGGCACAAAGAGGAATTACCCAACATCGCCTGATGGGTGGAAGAACGCCCAGGAAGTGCCAATCCCACTGTAGTGGAGAAACCTGAAGCTAGACAGACCAGTGAAGTGGGACTGGGCCTGCTAGGCAGCCATAACACCGCTTTCAATACAATAAAAAAAAAAAAAATTGACGTGAAGATAGCATCGTTGTGCAGACTCCCTCCTTGAGAGAACTATGCGGGCTCACCCTAGAGGGAGTTCTGAGAGCACTCTGCAGGCCTGCTGCAGTGGGGGTCCATTTACACAGTCATCAGACTGTGCTTTAGTATCTCCTTAGAGTGCCAAACTTCCCCCACCCTCTCTTTACAGGGACCTTTGTTTCGTTTGGGAAGGGGAATGGACTCTACCTGGGTCAGTGGCCCTTACAGACATGGAGGAGATCCAAGGGCTGAGTAGTGGACCCTCTTGGGCAAAGAAACATGGGACGGATTCGACCAATAAAGAAAGGCCAGCTGGACAGACCAGAGGCGGATAGCACCCCTCCATACGGTGAGGACCCCAGGACCCTAGATATTAGAGAAGGGTGCACAACAAACGCTCCTGGACTCCAAGTGTGACCAAATTTTGGTGGCGGTCAATTCTACTAAAAACACATTGGAGACAAAAATGTACAAGACATCAGTAGACCTCTGACTACTACAAGAAGACCATAAGAAATTGTCAGAAAAGGTCAAACGACATGAAGTAGCCTCGGAAGAAAAGCACCCTGAGGTGGTCACTCTGCTACATCAGATGGAGACTCTAGTGTGTATGATAGATACAAATAAGAGTCGAAGATGTGGAAGGCCACAGCAGGAGAAATAATACCAGAATCTTAAACCTATAGGGGACGAAGATGATTGAACCCTTGAACAAATGGGTTTCTCCTGAGGTGGCGCCACAAGGGCTATCTCGATTCTTTGCCCTGGAAAATGCCCACAGAGTGCCAGCTCGCTTCCCCCCGTCAGAAGGACTGGCCAGTCTGGTGATGGCTCGTTTGCTCCATTATAGAGACTGCCATCTGATCCAGCAGCAGGCCCATAGCCAACAACATTTACAGGTACATAATTCCTTGATGGCAATCTTTCTGGACTGTACACTGGAGGTGCAGCACAAGAGAACATCATTCTTGGCCGTCAAAAAAGCTTTGGGATTCTGATGTATAGTATCTACTACTATCCAGGGCCAGGCTGAAAGTGATGGTAGACGGCAGCACATTTGGTCTTAAACAACCCAGAGGCTACCTTGGACTGGCTAGGAACTCACAGAACAGGGCAACTGAGACCCGACCACCACCAAAGAGTTGGCAGTCACGACAGCGCACTACGAGGTGCCTCACAGAGCAGCAGGCAGAACATTAAAGGGCTGCAACAGTGGAAACCGTGAATCCCTTTAGAACATCAGAGACACAAGATTGGAGTATGCACTCCTCTGAGACCTCGGAAAGTGACTTAGAAGTGACTTTGAATCTGACCCTCAACTGGATGTGGACCACAGAGGCCCACAGCTGATTCACAGAGCATCAGCTGACCTATTACAGATGGGTTGCCCAGCAGAGAATCGGGTGCTTAGATCACCTGCAGTACTAGTGAGCAAGTACTAATATGATATGCACTCGGCTCAGGCAGGGTGAAGACCCAGTGACACGTGTATAAATCTGGCCGTTAGGTGAAGGGAGTTCTTTATCAAGGGTGGCATTAGCTTCTCCTCCATTTCTTCAATGTTCGTATATGCTATGGTAGAAAAGACAATACCATTTATTCCAGTTACAGATGTTAGATCTATGGCCGTTGCCTTTCTATGCGGGGAAGAGGGAACTGGAGGCCACTGTTTTGTTTCTGCCTGGCCTGAGCATCTGTGACCCTATAACCATTACACCTCACTAGGCAAGGTCTGACTGGATACTAACATGCAATGCATGGCACTAGGGAGGCACAGGATCACCTTCTGACCATATTAAGGGACAGAGTACACCATTGAATAATATACAAATAACTACTTGTTTCTGACTTGGAACGTGCGTGGCATAAATACACTGTCCAAAGGACACAAAAGCCTAGCATACCTCAAGAGGTGTAGGTGAGGGTGGCCTTCTTGCGGGAAGCACACCTAGTGCATCACGAAATTGCCAAACTACAAAGGAAACTGAGAGGATAGGTCTATGCAACAGGTTTTTCCTTGTATGCAAGGGGCTCCCTAATTTGGATGTAGGCCGGGATACCATTTTAACAGACCACCACACATATAGACTACAAGGGCCATTATGTGTTCGTTCAGAGAAAACGTGCCGGGGTCTCTATATTATTAGGCAGGCAGCATCTGCGCACCAAACACGGCGCAGATCCCATTCCTCACCTCTTTGGCACCATTTCTATCGGATATGGCTCAACACACATGGATACTTGGGGGATACTACAATTTTGTGGTGAGAGTGGACACTGACTGCACCACCCAGCCACTTCCTGACTCACCTATGAATCGACTGGTACATGACTGAGGCCTGGACTGCACATTGAGGGCTGTGAGAAACCATTAGTGCGCACAACGGGGACCGCAGTGACTACTCTTTCTATACCCCTGAACACAACTTGCATGTTCGGCTGGATAAATACTGTGTTCAAGACAAATTACTGATACAATTATGGACAAGGAATGTCTCTGCTGCAACCTGACAGGCCATAACCTGCTACTGTTTGTGCGGGGCATGGAATGGGAGGCCTTCAATGTGATGGTCTGAGGCCATTATATTGGCCAGACAAAGGGTGTGTGTAAATCACTGGAGTCAGCTTACCACTAGAGGGAATTGTCCACACGCTAGAGGAAAGGACAGAGATGTGGAAATCCACTGGAGAGATCTTCGGACAGAGAGGGGACTACATGCAGCAGTGCACAAGTGCCTCCATGCTTATTCCTACTGAGACTACACAGCGCTGACCCACGTGGATGGTCATATGGCGGGCGGGTTACTGGCCTGCAGGTTACTGGCCTGGCTCATCCATGAGGAGAATAAACACTCCCCCATTACTAATATCAGAACCCAGAGAGGAGCCATGGTATGGGCCCAACTCGAGGCACAGGAGAAATTGGTTTACTATGTAGCCTTAAAAGCTTCACAGGCACAGACCTTGAACTATGATATCTCCTTTCTGGAGAGTTTGTAATTACCTACGATATCTGGGCCCGCCATGGAGAGACTATGTGGCCCAATCACTGAAAATGAAATTATGGCGGTGCTGAAGGCTTTGACAGTTAATAGGTTGTAGGGTACCGACAGTATACTGGCTGAATTTTATCAACTGTATGATCTTATCCTAGCGTCGCATGAAGCTGACCTGTGTCAGGAAGTATATGCAAGTGGCACCCTCCGCCAACCAATAGAGAGGCACTAATAGTGTCTATCCTAAAGCCAAGGAGGGAGGCGCTATATGTATCCTCCTACAGATCCCGGTCTATGTTAAACCTAGACTATAAAATTAATTGCAGGTTCTTAGCCCAACATTAGGGCCCCCATTTGTAGACTTTAGTCCACTCCAACCAAATTGGGTTCATTAATACAAGAAACAGGTCTAACAATATCAGAAGACTGTTTAGACTCCTGCGTGCAGCAGACCATGAGCGCTATCCTGAATCAGTTTTCTTGGAGGTCAACTTGAGGAAAGTGTTTGATATAGAGTAATGGGATTACTTACCAGCAGTGATGCAGCGCATGGCACTGGGTGCAGGATGGGAGGAGCTGGGGCTGCAGATGGTGGGAGACCTATTTGTCGACGGGGCGCTCGCCCCCTTTGAGGTATTACAGGAACAGTTTGGTCTCCCCGAAGGGAGTTACCTCCTACACGCGGCGGTGAGCGCAGCGATACAAAAGCACTGGAAGAAGGGACTGGCGGAACCAGCCGTGGCCCTGACCTGTCAGTATGTGGTGATGGCAGCGGGAAGAGTGAAGGCGGTGACCTGCCTCCACTCCCGACTGCTGCGAGAAGGTATAGAGCCGCTTACAGCTCTTAAGGAGAAATGGGAGGGCAGCATAGGCAAACACATTCCGGACACAGTGTGGAGTCATATCATACGGAGGACGTGGAAAGGGAGTAGGAATGCCCGCTTTCAGCAGGTACACTTCTTCGTGATGCATAGGGCCTATTTGACCCCGGGAAGGATTCGGAGGCATTTTAAGGTGCAGGACGCGGCATGCCCGAGATGTCTAGTGATTGGAGCGGAGTTCGACCACCTCTTATGGGGGTGCCCCAGACTGGGGACATACTGGGCGGAGGTAGGAGAGCTTTTGAATGCAGTCACCGACCGGGAGGTGGAGTTTGACATGGCGGCCTGTTTACTGCTCTGGTTCCCTCACACGGCGAAGACGAAAGTGACGAGTACATTTATAGACTTAGGTCTCATGCTGGCCCAGAGAGAAATCACATGGCACTGGAAATCCCGGGGGGGTCCGTCGTATGGGAGATGGCTGGCTGAGCTGCTGAAGTGGGCTGGCTGTGAGAGCGTGATTAGAAGGCGACAGGCGACCAGGGCAGGAAATGAGAAGGGATTGGAATGGGTGAGGGCATGGGAGCTGATAGTACAGGCTGTGAAGGATTACCGGCTGGAGAGTGCGGAGCGGGATGGCCCGGAGGGCGGGGTTCCATGAGGCCAGTGAGATACATGCAAAGCAGACAGCAGTGAAACCAGTGTGCTACATTTCATGGTCGGGGCCCATGCCAGCAGTAGTTGGGGGGTGGGGAGTTTCTGGGATGTTGTAGGGGGGTGATGATGGTTTACAGGGGATTGAGGCGAAGGGGTAAAAAAGCAGATGGTATACTGAGCTGTTGACCTGTCCATCTGTGCAATGATCGACATGACATTCAGAATCTTTGCATTATTGTGCCGCCCAGCCTCCGGGATGTGGGCTACATGGCTGTGTATAGTGCTGAGACGAGGGGTGGGCTCTGAGGTATCATGTGTACTTAGGTTGACGTCACGGAGTTCTCATTCTTAATTCTGCAATAAAAACACGTTAAAAAAAAAAAAAAAATGGCACTGGGTGCAGGATGGGAAAATTGGGTTTGCTCCTCTACGTGGAAGCACAAGCCAGAGTACAGACGAACACCTGCATTTCAACTTCCTTAAGAGTTTACAGGGGAACAAGACAGGAGGGCCTGTTATATCCTTTGTTATTTGCGTTGGCACTGAAACCATTTGCTAGTATAGTGGAGAGTGTGTGGCAGGTAAATCAGATTGTGAGATGGCAAACATTGCCTATCCCTCTGCAGAAATGACAAGTTACTGTACATGCGGAAGGCAGCCACAAGCATAACATGGTGTTTGGGAATCTCTAAAAAACATTTTTATTTTGCATCTTACAGAGGTAAATACAGTACACAGCAATAAGAAAAAGAGAACTTCTAAACAGTAGACAAAAAGCACTCCGAGAGATTACTTCCTTGAACACAGTGGGCATTGATACAGATACAAACTTTTGACAGCATGAGTGTCATTAAGCTTTGTTTGCCCAGTAGCATTGACTTACGATACGTCTAGGTGAGGTGTATAGGTTACTCGGTTTCGTCTTAGTTATGGTGTCCTCTGTCTTGGTCAGGCCTCTAACCCCTCGCCCTCTGTTTCCAGTCTATCGTATCTCACCCACAGGCCCCAGGTCCAAGTGGATTTCTTCGGGCACCCTCTTGCCTGGTACGTAACCCTTTCTGCTCCCATGTAGAGGTCCATTCCCTTCCTCCATTCTGTCAATGTGGAGAGAACTGGGGCACCCCAGTGTCTAGAAATGTCTCTTTTGGCCACAATCTGCCCCAGATTACATAATGAGTTTGTGGCAGGGGAGTTCTACCTCAGAGGGAATACCTAGAAGAACGTATTTGGGATCTATGGGCATCTGTGCCTACACTATCTTACCCAGTTCTTCTATTATTTGGGACCAGTTTAGTTTTATGCAATTGCATTCCCATAGTGTGTATGTACGTCCCTTGTTCCAACTTACAGCGGAGACATTCTGGTGTTGCAGATATCCTGATTTTATGTTGGTGCAGCCTATCAAAGTATGCCCTGTGCAGAATCTTGAATTGTATCAACCTCAGTCGTAGTTTTATGGCAACTTCCCTTGGGTGCATTAACGCCGCCTCCCAATCTAATTCTTCCAGCTCGCCAGTGGTGCCCTCCCATTTCTTTCGGAGAGATTTTAGGTTATCTGGCAGATTGTTTATAACTAATTTATATGTCCATGAGACTGCTTTGTCTGCGATTTATCCCTGCAATAATCTGCCCTCTAACGGTGCGAATTCTGGGAGTTCTGATGCGTCCAGCTTCTCTGCTCTCCAGACATGTTGTAGTTTTAAGTAATTGTATATTTGAGTGTCTTTCAGCTAATATTCGTGCTGGATTGAGCTAAAATGGATCAAGGCGCCCTTCTCTATTATATCTCCCAATCTAGATATCCCTATCGTATCGTAAGTTTGGAGCCCCTTTAGTATGCCTATTCCTGGTAGGCGTGTTCCCACCCATAACAGTGTCTCTTGCGCATTTCTTATCCCATTTCATTTAGTGTTCTGCCGTTTTTCATGCTTCTATTGCCCTTTGGGTTGCTGGGAGTACCTGCTGCATTCCTTTGCCCCCGTATATGTAGTGAAGGAGTGAGTGAGGGTAGAATTGAAGCCTCTCAAGGGGCATATGTTGGGTGTTCTCCCGGCAAGTGTCCCCATTCATTTATGGCCATCAGGTGTGCTGCTCAGTAGTATGATCAGACGTCTGGGTGTGCTATCCCCCCATTGTATTGACTACATTGAAGTGCCTGTAGGCTTACTTGTGGGTTTGTCCCATTCCAGAGGACTGTGCGCGTCTGTAAAAATCTCCTCAGGAATTTTGTTGTATGTATTTTGGAGGACAGAGCAGCTTGCGAAGTATAATCATCTTATACATGGTCGCCCTACCTAGTAGCGTCAGTGGAGATTTCTCCATCATAGCACATCTTCATGGAATTCCTTCACCACCCTTTTAATGTTGTTAAGACTTATGGATATGCTGGTAGTTATATATAGTCCTAGATATCTGAACCCTTAATTACCTGTAGTTGGCTGGGGAGACCTTGCACATCCAGGATCCCCCCCACCGGATACAAGTTAGATTTGTCCCAGTTTATGCAGTAGCCAGCGTGCCACCCATAAATCTCGAATACCTGCAGTACGATGGGAAGTGACGCATTTGGGTTTGCGTCATATAGGAGGAGGTCATCCCCGTAGAGTAAAATATGCTCATCTTTCAACTGTTCCAAGTTGTCGCTGAAGCCCCTAATGTCTGGGTGGTTCCTGATCAAGTATGCTAGTGATTCTAGCACCATGGTGAATAGTAGGGGCGAGTGAGGGCACCCATGCCTAGTGCCTCGGCTCACTGGGAAATCTGTTGGTTACTCCGTTTATCCGCACGCATGCCCTTGGGTTTGTGTATTGTAGGTCTATCCAGACTATGAAGGTTAGGCCGAACCCAAATTTCTGTAGCACTCGGCGCATGAATGGCCAGTTGACAGCGTCAAATGCCTTTTCTGCGTCTAAAGATACGAATATGTGCGGGTCAGGTCTGTTTGCACTGTGTGCAGCCAGTTGGCCAGCCTGCGCAGATTAAACCTTGTGGCCCTTTAGGGCATAATTCCAGTCTGATTGCAGTGAATTAGGGATGTAACTACCAGTAACAGTCTTGTTGCTAGAATCGTTGAGACAAGTATTTTTGTCTCAAAATTCAGAAGTGACATGGGCCAGTAGGACCCACACTCTAGTACTGGTTTCTATGGTTTATGGATTGCCACCATTGTGGCGCTACAGAGATCTAGTGGGAGAGTATCATCTGTCTGGGCTGTCAGGTACATTTTTGGGAGATGTGGGCCCAACAGGGCCGCATTAGTTTTAAAAAGTTCTGCCGGTAATACGTTGTGGCCCGGAACGTTTCCCGACTTCTGTTTGGTGATGGCGTCGACAACTTCTTCCAGAGATATTTCATTTGAGGGTTGCTGTGTCTTCTGCAGATAAAGTGGGTGTGGTAACTGCACGAAGATATTCTCTAATTTGGGGATCTGCTGCCAGTGGTCTAACTTTGGAAAATTCCCCATAGTATTGTGTAAAGACCTCTGCTATGTCTTGGGCAGTCGTATATGTAACCCAGTCTCTCTGTATGGCTAAATAAGTAAGTAAGTAGGGGTTTTATATAGCGCTCGATTGCCGAGGCGTCTAGGCGCTGGAGAAACAGAAGGAAAGGCAAGTCCACGGGTACACGATCCACTGCTATACCTGGAAAAGCCAGGTTTTTAATAGGCCACGAAATTTCGAAAGAACTAGTTGAGATCTGATATCCAAAGGCAGGCTATTCCAGAGTTTGGGAGCCAAGTATGAGAGACATCTCCCACCCGATCTGTCCTTCCTCCATTTCGGTCTTTTAACCAAGGCCTGATTGGCAGACCGTAATGAACGTCCAGGACAGTATAATTGGAATGAACTGTACTCTATAGGACCGCCGCATTCAAGGTCGAGGACTAAGCAAAGAGCCTTAAATTCAATGCGCTGCTTAACCGGAAGCCAATGAAGACTCCAAATGGCCCTGAAAATATGGTTGAATTTAGGCATGTTAGGTAATGTACGAGCAGCTGTATTCTATCCACCTCGCTACTCTTTCTTTCCTACCTAGACATGCGAGTAGACTTCCTGCTCTATCACCTGCTTCGTAGAGGCAGTGGTGCATTGCTACAAGCTGGGACTTAACTTCTTTTTGGGCTAGTGCACAGTATTCTTTACGGGTAATGGTGATCTGGCACATAATGTGTGGGTCGTTGCCCGGGTTAAGACGTCCCTCCAGTTCTAGAAGCTTGCATTCTAGTGCTTCTCTCTAGTTTCCCCTTGTGTGCTATGGTGTTTTGTGCCTGGTTTTGGAGTACTGTTTTGTATGCCTCCCACAGAACCACTGTGGAGGATACTGTACCTTCGTTTTTAAGAAAATATAGCTCAGAGTCTACCCTAGTCTTGCGTGCTACCGTCTCATCTAGCAGTTCCTACGCGTTTGGTCTCCATCCCGATCGCGGTCCATGTGGTTGTCCTTCTACTGAGAGTCATAGGGACGAGTGGTCAGACAGCCCCCTCGCCAGGTACTCTGCCTTCTGAACCGCCCCTACCTCTCCTGCCGGGGCAAAAAGGTGGTCAAGTCTAGGTGCTTGCGACTCTTGAATGAACTTAGCAGGGTATCGGGCATATGCCCAAACTGGGTCAAGTCTAGTGTATTCCTGCTAACCCCTCGCCATCAGCACGTTCCTGAGCGAGTCTCAAATGGGAACCAGTCACTTTCAAATATCTTGGGGTACAAATATACAGCAGATAGGCAGACGCCTGAGAAGGGAACCTGGGAAACACACAGAGGGCCTCAGGAGTAATGTAGACTTTTAGCGTCCTTGCAGTTGCAGATAATGGCGAGGATAGCCTTATCCAAAATGGTAATATTTCTGCGCATGCTCTACCATTTTCCAAATCTCTCCATTTGGATCCCGCTCACTTGGTTCAGCATGGGAGACATACTGCAGAGGGATCGGATTTGGAATGAAGGCAGACACAGACTATCGCCCGAGACAGAGGGGTGGCCTTAGGACACCTGACTTTGAGCTATACTATCTTGCAAACCAACTATAGTGGTTAGCCAGGTGGCTGGATGGGCATGACCTGGCTCAACTGGGACCGATGGACAACTGGAGAGCACACCAATTGCTACTGGGAGTTAAGATGAGAGAAACTAAGCCCGCTAAACTGATGGCCATTGCCCTCTGAGGCTGGTGGGGAGTGCTGAAACGGACTGCACCACACCCGGTATATGCCCTGGCGATACCCTTAGTGGGCCTTCCCACAGCAAGAGAGATTGCTTAACTGCCCAATGTAAGCAGGAGTGGACAGCTGCGGAATTCACCGCTGTGGGAGATTGCTATACAGAGGGGCGAAAGATCTGCGCTCCTTGACTGACCAGGATGCACTCCCAGAGTCACATTTCCTGGTATACAAGATGTTGATGCGCTTATTGGAGACATTGTGGGAGGTCGCCCAAAGAGAACCCCAAAAACATGAAGTCGCACAGATCTTACTCACTTTTGGGAGCGGCCACAAACATACACCCTGACTTTATAAATTGCATCAGCGAGGACAGCTGCCCCACTGATGAAACAGAGGACATACTGGGAGGGCATTCTAAGACATGGAGCAGTAAAATTGGGTCATCCTCGTAGGGTGTCCAGTAATACTAGATTCTGCTACATGCAGTTCAGTTATTTAAACACCACATACCTCACACCACACCGACTAAATGTTATTGCCTTATCAGCAGGCAAACAATGCCCCTGATGTAGTGTGACAGATGTGGACGTTATACAAATGATGTGGACGTGCCCATCCATAGCTAGATTCTGGTGGGAGATTGTGACAGACCTAAAGAGGGTGATGGGGTGGCGGAGGGGGCTGGGGGTGAGGAGGGCGGGGCTCTCCACCTCAAAGTGCAGAGTAGATTTGTCGACCCAGCACCAGTCATGGCTCATCGTACCATAGCAATACACTGGAGATCACCCGGGGGATTACGCCATTGTCGCTGGAGGACAAAAAGTCTAAAGATGTACAAAGACCTTAGAGCACTGTCCTCCAGACCGAGAAAAGACCGATACCTGGAAGGAAATAGCAGGATCATTTGAGGACACTATAATCTCACAATAACACTAGGTCAGATAAGTTGTGCGGAGGTTGTCACGAACTAGATTGATTGCACACTCTTCCATGATTAGATTGCAGTGAACCGGGACAAATTAATAACAACCACTGGTGAGCGCCATTTCCTTGAAACCCAATGCAATACAGAACCAAACACTGATGAGCTGGGCAAGAGTTAAGGTTTATGTTCTTACTTCAATTTAAGTATGTATCGTTTTTGGATGATGTCAAGAAGGCAATGTTTAAAAAGGATGCAAAATGTGGTGGGAACACATCTTCACTGACTGATTCTTCAAAAAACGATTTAGTACAATGTATTTTATACATAAAAAAACAGTAATGAGCGGACACACACTTCCACCACTTCCTGCATTCCCCACACACGATTGAATGGGACATTCGTTTACCAATATTCTATATGTTCAGTAATGTTGCCATTTCCATGTTTGGATGCACTAACCGAAATCACACAAACAGGCAGGGATATATGAAAAGAACAACGTAGCTGTAGAACTAATAGTGCAAAGCAAAAGTAAAGTAGGAGTAAAGGAAGTAGGTAGGACTAAGAGCAGGAGTAAGTAAGTAAAAGTATGTAGGGCAAGAGTAAGTGTAAATGGGAGTAAAAAAGAGGAAGAGGAAGTTGGCTCAAGCACAAGAAACCGCAGACACAGGAGTAAGAGCAAGTAGGATTAGGAGCCCAACAAGTGCAGGTAGGATTCAGTTGCTAGAGTAGGAATAAATAGTAGAAGGAATAGGTACAGCTAAGTAGTAAGTATGAGTAGACTAACCCACCTCACTGACCCATGCAGCAGTCTGTCTTCTACTTTACCACATGGAAATAGCATGATAATTTAGTCAGTATTTGCAACAGTACATGAACTAAGCAAGCTAAATCATATGTGATAGTTAAGTCTGGGTTACACTGGAATGTTGTACCAAGCCCAGATTTAACACACCCAGGACATGCCCCTTTCTCTTCTACCTATAAAATGAAAATCAATCAATGGAAAAACTTTATTTTTATTTTTTAGTAGCCCTTGCTTCTGACATCACCAACAAAGACTTCCTTGCTGTCCAATGTTCGTTTCGCGTATAAAGAAAAACAGGTCTATAATGAATGTTCTCTTTCTATCTGACCCAGCGAAGTCAGGCAGCAAAGTAGCTTTAATTGTAATCTTTTTCTCATAGAAACAAAATGAAGGTAGGGTAAAAGGAAGAATTTCTTATAGTCCTACTTCCATTCTTGTGTCATACAAACTAAAGCAGGGCAATTATGAAAGCTTGCTTTCTTTTGGGTGATAAAAAAAATACTCTGCCTGGCTGCAATGCAGAGAAGCTATCAGGAGGGGAAAAATACTCTGTTCTGCTAGGAGAATACTTCGCTCCTGAAGTAGTGAAGAGAATCCGCCAGGAGAAAAAAAACAAAAAGAAACACCTGCAATGTTACCTATCCAACATCATTCATCGTCCTGAAGTGTAATAAAGAACAAGCATTGGCATAGCCAATAGGTCTCGCCTTTGGGACATTGTGTTTAGCCATGCAACAGTTAAGGTTGTTGCACCAAGGATATTGTGCTGGATAACTAAACACTTATAAGGTCCCAAAGGCGAGACCTATTGGCTATGCCAATGCTTATTTTTACAGATATTTTGGTTCCTCGTGCCCTGGCTCTCTCTCCCTGCAGCTTTTCTCTCCGGTATTCCCCACACTAAAATAAACTGTTCCAGTAGAGGTGTCTTATCTCAGCAACAGAGAGCCAAGAAGCTTCCAACAGATGGCATGCAGCACTATAGGAAAACAACAAGTATACACATTGAATGCGCTGCACACAAGCCACCCTTACACACAACCTCTAGAGAAGCTCGGCGTCTCACAGAACCATACATCGATGCAGCCACACACAGGTCGCCACACAGATCCCCCAACACACCACAGAAGCTCAAAGTCTCAGATACCCACCACACTCCAGCACACACACAAAGCATTCAGGACAACACAATTCTCTCAGACCAGCTAAAAACTAACACAGCCACATACAGACCCCCACAGTGCTAAACAAGAACGCACAGAATACAAAACACAAACTCTACAGAAGCTCATGAGGCCACATATCGGACACACAGGCCGCCACCCTTCATAGGCCTGTGAAAGAACACACAAACCACCTCACACAACCTCAATACAATCCCTTAAAGCCTTGTGTAATGCACACACAGACCTGCAGTTAAACCAGCATGTCAGTCACCTTGAGCCCTCCATTTGTGTATGGAAGAACAAAAACAACCTCTGCCCAACACAAGAGTGCCTTGTGTAACTCACAGACCTACAAGGGCATTACAGCCACATGGACACCTCCATATGCTTACAGAGAACACAACGATCTGCACAACCTCTACCCAACAACCGAGTGTCTTGTGTAACCCACACAAAGTCCTACAACAGAATTATATCCACGTGGAAACCTCCCATGCTGGTAGGCAAAAACACAAACTGGGCAACACAACCTGTAGGCAACCCGAAAGGCATGTGTACAACCCACACACAGACTTACACAGTCACTCAGTCCTGCAGTCACATGGAGACTTGAACGGATCAGCACAAGCAAACAATACTGTGTGCAAATACAAGCAACCATACACAACTGGTTTGTGGTCTTCCTTCAAGCAGTACTTGTGTCATAATGCAAACACTAACATCACAGACAAACCAGGCTTCCAGCACCGTATACTACCTCATAATGAGTGCTAGCTACTCTGTTCAACACAACCCTACACCATCCCTACAGGACCCAGGAACTTGGGGTCCAGCCTCGCCCCATGACACCCAGAGACCAGGCTTCTATTCCAAGACCCCCATGTTACAAAACATGGACATCAAGTGTGGGGAATGGATGGAAACCAGGACTGCAACTCCCAGAATGCAGTAGGTTACCAGCTCGGGAGAGAAAACACGACGTCTTGAAGGCATGAACGCAGGTGGCTACCGTGTCCCTACCACTACACAAATATACATCTTCAGACACCCTAGAGACCACCACAAATCCTTATGCAGCAGCACTCACAGCCCCACAAACACACACTCGGGGTTTCCAGCAGCCATAAACACCAGTGCTTGAACCTACGTCAACACAAACTCACAACACAGATACTGCATCAGGCTGGAAAGCATGTGTACGTGGGCTGAAGCACACACAGATAAGAAGTACCACCCCCCCACCCCCAAGCAGCACAATTAAACCAGAGGGAGGAATACTTTCGGGACTATTCACAAAACACAAACACTAGTCATACACAGACACGTTTCTACAACTGTCGACAACAGCTTCCACACAGACAAATCGCCCCCACACACTTGAAGTTAGAAACGGAAAGATCTTTATCCCTGTTTAAATAGCCCAGACGTGCCAGGGGCCTTGCTCTAAATGGGACAGAACCAATAAGATTGTTATTAACAACTGCATCAGAGGTAGAGCCAAGAGACCAGAATTCTAATCCCAGCTCCTCCTCCGAAGAGTGTGATCCTGGGAACACGGTGTAATCACCTAGAGTTTGAATACACTTGTCAAAGGTAGGGGCAATTCGAAATATGTTAAATACAGGTAATTTACATGGGACATACCCAAGAGGTAGAGTGAGGGTCTCCAAAGGCGCCTCCCGACCAGCTTCTTCGGAGCTGCAAGCGTCTGCTGTAGGAATATCGGGTTCGCATGCCTGGACTGCCGCTTGTGCTGTCCCTGCGGCGGCCGCCACCGGGCACAGCATCATTAGCAGCAGCGCCGCAATGCACGGACAGCGGAGTGCGGGCGGAGGGGAGTGCGAAAATACACGGAGTGCTTACAGAGGCCACCCGAGGTCATCTCATTAACAGGCAGCGGTGATGGGTGGAAAATTAAACAGGCAGCCTGTTTTTTTGTGGTGAGATTTGAAGATTAAAGCACAGCGCTCATGAAATGGGCGCTGCGCTGAATAGGGAGATCGAGTTTTGAAGATGAAAGCACGGCGCTCATAAAATGGGCGCCGCGCTGAATAGTTTAAATGAAACGGGCGCTGCGATAAAAAAAATGAAGTTGGGCAAGCCGCACCGTGAAAAACGAAAAGAGAATGAAGTGCTGCCGAAGAATACCCCCTTTCTCTCGTGCGCCGTGGAGAGCCCATGCTCCGGTGCATGTCAGTGCCGTAAACAAACCAGTGCAGCCAAAGCGGACGGCGCGGACAATGTAAAGAAAAGAGTGCTTACTGTCTTTTAAAGGACAGCGTGTAAAGCCACCAGTAAAAGATGCAGTCCACGTGGGCGGGGAAAAAAAAAAAGTGGACAGGGTGGTAACCAGGAGGGACTAAAAAGCCTCCTGGACAATCACAACACCCCGTTTAGCATAATTGGGGACACAAAATGACGCACACCAATGGAAAACACGGGCGGAGCAGAAAGCGAGCTTCTGAAATCGTATTGATTCCAAGAAGCCCTTGCATGGCGAGAGCAGCGCATGCGCGCTACTAACGCCAGGCGAGACCTAAAAATTAGTAGGCCGTGTTAGGGTGAGGTTTGTACTGGAGCCAGACAATTAAAAGAACAAATGCAAATGTGCTTTAATAAAGAATTGCTTTGTGTATAGAATCCATGCATGACAAAGGATTGAATATCCCAAAAAGTGTTAGGATTCCTTGTACTTTGGAGATGTGAAACAATTCCTATGCCTTTGTTTGCAGTTTTATACAGTGAAAAACAGGCCAGGTCACTCGAGCACTTTACATGAGCATCAGATTACAATACACAAGGTCCGATGCATTTTTTCCCCTCATTTATGTGGGTACAAGAAGATTAAGTGATGTGCCCATAATCACAGGATGTGGAGCAGACGCCTGGAGTCCAACCTGGTTTCCCAGTTCCAAAGTCTGCAGATCTAGCCATTAGGCCACATCTTCTCATTGCATTGAGAGCATTCATTAGAAAGTGGCACCACAAACAGCCAATAGCAAATGGTGAGACAAATACTTCACTAAAGCAGATGTGCATTTTAAAACATTAAATATTGGTCTATCCAGGTATCTAAATTGTATCAACCCATACCTAATCAAACAGCTAAAGCGGTCTGCATCTAGACTTTAAAAAAAGAAAAAAAGCCAAATGAGAGGGTGTAGCAATGCAAAAAACATCTGAATTATTATATAGTTTCATTCTTTGGCTTCTTTTGCACATATATATATTTTTCGTAATTTGTTTATTGGCCTTTTAGAATAGGCAATACACCATATAGATCAGCATTGCTTAGATATATAACCAACAATTACACTGGATTAACATAATCCAAAACAGAGGCATCTAATCGGGCACAAAAAAGCATTAGGAGCCGGCATTACAAAGAGGTTCTATGCAGTGGATATTTGTAGACATGACTAAGTACTGAAAGCGGAAAATCAACCAGTGGTGCAGTAGCGTGACATAGGAAGAGTTGGTGGTGTGTGGTTGTTAGACCCGTCAGCCCTTTGGGTGGTCCCTCCTCATCATTATTTATTTTGTCCCACTTTTGCCTCAAACCCTGTTATAATTTTTCCTTTTTGGGAACCACCAGACTTTTTAGTGTTGATGCAGGGTCAGGGAGCCATTTTCCCTACCCCTGGAACTTCTGTCTGAGGGCCTGAGACACAAAATGGTGGCCACCCATTGTCACCTGTGACATCATCAGAACCCACTGGAGATTTCTAGAACCTTCCGTAACAATCTGGAACCCTGTGACAGTGAGAGGCAGTTTAGAATGTTGGGAGGCCATCTCAGAGTGGCAGTTGGCAACTGACTGGAGAAGAGAGAGGACAGAGATAGAAGGAGGTCGGAGTAAGGCAGCAGAGGTGGAAACCAGTGCTTGGAGTGGGGTCCAGAAACCCACCCTTGATGCTAGTCTCTACTGACCAAGCCCAGCCTAAAGCCCTGTGTGGGATCAAGATCAGAAGAACCATCTTAAAGGACTGAAAAGTTGAAACAGGCCTTAAAGAAGAAGAACAGCAAGTTCCTGACCTGTTCAGCAGTGTCCTCCTGGAGTCCTGACGTCGAGAAGCCTGGAGACCTGGGGCCTGAGGTCGAGAAGCGGCGCTGACAGAAAGCAGACGTCGTACCCGGAGCCGCCAGAGGTCGAGTGAGGGTGCCGACGGAGGTCGTGGAGAGACACCGGAGGTCGAGTAAGGAGTCACCCGAGATCGGGTGAGGGCGCCGACGGAGGTCGTGGAGAGGCGCCGGAGGTCGAGTGGAGAATCACCCGAGGTCGAGTGAGGGCGCCGACGGAGGTCGTGGAGAGGCGCCGGAGGTCGAGTCGGGAGTCACCTGAGGTCGAGGTGAGGCGTCGACGGGGGAGTGAAGTCCGCCCACCGGAGTCGCCGGAAACCGAGGTGAAGCGCGCCGGAGGTCGGGAGTGGAGATCGCACTCCGGAGACACCAGGAAGTGGGGAGTCCAAGTCCCTGTGACACCGGAAGGCGACATCGAGACGAGGCCGTCCAGCGACATCGAGCCGAGGCCGCCCAGCGACACCGAGTCGAGACCGCCCAGCGACACCGAGCCGAGGCCGCCCAGCGACACCGAGCCGAGGCCGCCCAGCGACACCGAGTCGAGACCGCCCAGCGACACCGAGTCGAGACCGTCCAGCGACATCGAACCGGAACCGCCTCACGGCGTTGACACGGAGCAGAGCGGAGCCGATCATCCTAAAAAGGGCAGTAAGTGGTAGAGGGGGCATCTGAGGCCCTGTGGAGCCCTAAAAGACCATTCTAGGGGCTAAAGGGGTGTTAGAACCAGCCTGAGAGTGCCAGGGGTGAACTGAGACTAATACAGTGACCTACATAAAGAGCGGTGTAGTTTGGAGGGTCAGATCTGTAGATTACTCTTGTTCTACCTCAGCTTAGGCCCCAGCCTTGACCAAATCTAGGTGGGCCACCCCCATGCCATCCAAAGTGTCCTTAAGTTGTGTATGGGCAAAGTAAGACCAAGTGACCTCATGTAAATGATTTGAACTGTAACTGTCATTGATTGTTTTACCCTATTTATTGAGGTGCTTTATTTATTGTCATTCACTATTTATTCCTGCACTATATTTATTGTCTGACTGTATTTATTTGCCATCTGTATTTATTGCACCCTATTTATTCCTTGCTTATTTATGACCTGAACCTATTTATTGAAATTCCAATGTAGTATTATTTATTTGACCTGCTCTTTTGAGGAAAATCTTATTGTATTGTATTTATTTTATGAAACCTGCAACTAAGAGAAAATAAGATAAAGACATATATATTTTCAATTTGACTTGCATTATTTTTACGGTGTAGTGTCGTTTTTGGAACGGATGAACGCATGGTTATTGTGAGGGTGTGACGTACGCTTTACACGGTGCCTGACCCCCAACCGCTCGAGCCAAGCTACCATTGTGCTGGGAACCTGGTGACTGCTAACCCGGTTGCCCGGTTTCCAACAGTGGTCGGCAGGAAGAAATGTAGTGGGATACTGTCAGTGGGTGGCGACGGAGGTTTCCAGTTTTTGCGCAGTGTCTGTGCTGCGTGCGGACAGCCAAACCAGGAAGGGACTCCAGATGTCTTTGGGCCGAGATGCCCGAGGTAGGAGTTCCCAATATGCATTAAGTTGTTCTTGACAGAAGGGGACATCAAGATTCCAGAGTTTGGCAGTAGGTGGGCTCCTTTTACCCCAGTGTATGGCAATCTGGCGTTGGGCCAGTAGGAGCAAGATGGCCAAAAGTCTACGCCGCCCTGGCGTGACATCCTGCACATGGCCCAGAAGGCAGAGTTCGGGAGTCTGGGATAGCTGCATATCGAGGATTTCGCCTATGTACTTAAGGATCTTGGCCCAGTATCGCTCTACCCCGGGACAGCCCCAGGCCATGTGTAAGAAGGAGGCATCTGGCGCAGTACATCTCCAGCAGCTCGCCTCGGGTGGAGACCCATACGCTTAAGTTGCATGGGTGTCCGATACACGCGGTCTAAGTATTTAAAATGTATGAGGCGAAGTTTAGACTTGGGAGATAGCAACTCCAATTGACTGCAGCAAAATTGCCATTGAGCCTCTGTTAGTGGGTCAAGTAAAACGTCGTTCCACCGTGCCATGGCCTGCGGATGTACAATCGGGGAGGAACGTTGTATGCTTCTGTAAAGTTTGGTAATCAGTTTGTCTGGGGATGTGTTCGTTAATAGCTGTTCCAGTGCTGGGAGCGAGGGGGGTGGAGCTGGGAATGTGACATGCAATTTCCGGCACGTACTTCTGATTCAGTAGTATAGCAGTAAACTGGAGAAGCTAGTTGTTTCACCTGGTAAGGAGGCAGGAGGAGTCAGGAAAGAGTCTCCTGGATACAGGTCTCAAAACGTCTCCCACCCCAGGGCCCGTGCATGTGCCGAGCTGCCCCTATCCACCAGTATGGGAATCTGTGGATTTTGTGCCAGCATGATTGATGGAGCATATAGTTTCCTGATGTGCTCACGTTCGGATACGATCCCAGGCCAATCGGAGCGTGTCTGGTGTGTGGATAATAGTATGGTTTTGTTTGTAGGGTTGATATAGGGCCACTGTTAGCGGTACTGCGGCAACTATATTGGTTTCCACAGCTATGTGTGGTTGAAATGGGGTGGGAAACATCCAGTGATGCAGGAATTGTGCCTGCGCGCAGTAAGAGTAAAGCTCCAGATCTGGGGCCCCAAGCCCGTCCTGCGTCAGTGGCAATGTATGAATTTCCCACGCTATGAGGGGTTGCTTCCGGCCCAGACCAGGGAAGTCATCAAGGAGCGTAATGCTTTCAAGAATGATTGTGTAAGCTGTAGAGATCTGTTGTTTAAAAGGTAGAAAAATGTAGGAAGCACAATCATCTTCGCGATAGCAATGCGGCCTGCAAGGGTATATAGGGAGCCTAGACCAGACATGTATTCAAACAACTCTTCAAACTAAAAGATGCAGCGAAGTCTACCCCCACCCCAAATTTTCTGCCTTCCATGAAAGGAAAAACATAGTAAAACAAGTATCCAGGATAAAGTCTCTCACCACGGGACACCATGTCAATGCAAGTCCGTTGACTACATCACAATTTTCAAAGCCATTCAAAGCTGAAGACATTCATTGCTTAAATTGCTGAAAGTATAATTCTTGAAAAGCAGTGTCCTAGGTTTCAATGATTCAAGGCTAGGTTTTGGCACAGTACGTTAGGCACATTTTGAAAACTCTAACCCTAGAATATACGTTTTCAAGAACTTTAGTAAGAGTAAATTCGGAGTAAAGAATGAACATAAAAGCTCCTAAATGTCTTGTATTCAATTTACAAGAACGTTTAAAGGACCTTCCACGATGGGTAAACACAAGGCCAGAGTAGCAATATGGAAAAACCTGAAACTACTGTTTGCTGACAACGTGACTGAGCAGAACATTCTCCCTTAATTATAATTTTTTTGTACATCTAATGTGATTTTAGTAATTATTGCTGCTTTCCATAAAATGTGTTGCAAAGATGCCCTATAAATAGGATAAAAAAAAAGACCCGCATTGAGCTCCCAAAGATGAAATGGTCTCCTAGCAAGTATGAATACCTTTTTAATGCCTCCCAGGAAGTCTTTAGTAACAGGGTCTCTGATTAAAGGTTTGTGTAAGATATTTACTGCATGCTGGAATAGCAGCAACATGTCCCTTTAATAAAGAGAACTGCAAGCCTGACCTAGCTAAATAGAGGAGGTAAGAAAGTACTTACTTATTCCTGAATTTGATAGGATTGATCTTCTCAATACGCAAGATGCAGAATCTCTACCACTCAAAAGAGAATCAAGCATTCAAACCATCTGGGTTTATCAAGTGCGGCTTATCACCAGATAGCGTATCCAGGCGTTTGCAGGCCCTGGAGGCAAATTCAAGCAGCCAGGTCTTGAATCGCTAATAGAAGATAGTTTGGCTGCCTTTAAAATATCCGTACAATCCGTGGAAGATTAAAATGATTGTACTGAATGAGTTCTGAAGCAATGCAGCCAAATTCAAAGATGTTAAGATTGGGTACAGAATCTAGCTCAGAAATTCGAGGCGATACAATCTTGTACAGACATTTTATGTTTGGTAGCTTTGGCACATGAAGGTCTGCAAACAAACACTTGTGTAGCCACTCCAGTGCTCAGACTAACATTATTGCTCTGTATTAGGTCAGTTTGATGATTACTGAATGGACTGAAGGGTATTAACTGAAAGGCACACAGAAAATTCCCTGGCAAGGCCAGACAAAACTTTTCTTTTCAGGAGGAGCGGATTAAGTCAGTGCAATAATCGTATTTTTCTGTTTCTGATAATCAAATCTGGTAGGGGGTCTGCTGTCAAAACATAAAAGGATCCTGATCTGGAGCAATGGTCTTCTTCAGTTGCCTTTCAGGAGCTGCCTTGGTGGAAGCTGGTGTCAAAACGTTTCATGGAAGGTCACCAAAGCCCAGAAACCAGAGGAAGCTAAGGGTTTGTTATGTTATGTTAGTCCAACTTGTATAGCGCAACAGCTGTCTCAGCGAAGAGGCGTCCCGGCGCTTACTACAGGCAGACTGAAAAACTAGGGCCTAGACTGCAGGGAAGGGATGGGTTTTTATTGCCTTCTTAAACGTCAGGTAGTTCTCCAGGCTGCGAATGTGAAGGGTGAGGGAGTTCCAGAGTTTGGCCGCTAGACAGCGGAAAGATCGTCCCCCAGCACGTAAGCGTTTTACCCGCGGGACAAGAGCCAGGCAGGACCCCATAGATCGTAGATGGTGCGTGGGTGTGTATGGTACCAGTACATTGGTCAGGATACATGGGGAGGAGAGTTTCAAGATCTTAAAAGCCAAGCAAAGAGCGTTAAACTCTATGCGCTTGGCCACAGGCAGCCAGTGTAGTCGCCGGATTGCACCCGAAATGGGGCGTCTTCTCGGAAGTCCTAAAACAGCTCTGGCAGCCGCATTTTGGACCCTTTGTAGGCGCATGACCTCAGCTTTATTCGCCCCCAAAAACAGAGAGTTGGCATAGTCAAGCCTAGACAGTATGGCCTCCTGGACACTCAGTTGCCTAGTGGACGGGTCAAAATAACCCAGAAGGGGGTTCAGTCCTCGTAATAAACCGAAGCATGTGCCTGCTATTTTCTTAGTATGATCCTGAAAACCAAGGGTTGAATCCATCCATACCGCCAGGTTTTTCACCACCGTCTTAGGTGAAGGAGTGCTCCCAAGGGAGTTGGGCCACCAGTTCTCAGTCCAAAGTTTGATGTTTTTACCCACCAACACCACCTCCGATTTATTAGCATTGAGCTGAAGGCATTTAGCGGTCATCCACAGCCAGACCACTCCTAAATCTAGGGGCATCCTGCGTAGAATCGTCAGAGAGAACCACCACTAACTGCATGTCGTCGGCATAAGGAACAATGGAGGCCCCTGTCCCTAGTTATCCCTGCCAAAGGTTGTACGTACAGGTTAAAGAGTACGGGACTCAGGGCAGAGCCCGGAGGCACACCCTGGCCGACAGACTGGACACGGGAAAGAAAAGGCGGAGCAGACACCTGAAAAGTTCTTTCAGAGAGGAAGGATCTAAACCATTCCAAGGCAGAGCCCCCGATTCCTGCCTCCTCCAGACGATTTAAAAGGATCTGGTGGGATACAGTGTCGAACGCAGCACTGAGATCTAGCAGAATCAGTGCCGCGGTTTTACCCGCATCCAGGACAGTCTGCAGATGTTTTGTCACAGCAAGGAGCGCAGTCTCCGTACTGTGCCCTGGGCGGAAACTGTTATGCGTGGGATCCAGGATGCCGTTGGTGTTCAGAAAAGCTGTAAGGCTGGTGTTAATGTGTGCCTCAGTGATCTTAGCTGCCCAAGGTAGAAGAGAGATTGGGCGAAGGTTTTCTAGTTTTGCTGGATCCATGACGGCTTTTTAAGAAGGGGAATTACCATAGCCTGTTTCCATTGCCTCTGAACCGTTGCTGTGGAGTGAGAGATATTAATCAACTGGCACAAAGGAGCCAAGACCACAGGCAGAGATTTTAAAAACTGGTCCGGTTTAAGAGGGTCTACAGGAGAGCCAGATTGAATTTTGCTGCAGAGCAAACGAAGATCATCCTGGTCGACATGAGGAAAGGCCGTAAGAGTGTGGACGGTAAGGGGTCTGAATACAAGACTTGGACAGACCGGGGCCAGAGGAAAGGACTTGTATATAGTCTCCACTAGGTTTACAAAAAAGGTGGCATGGTCCTCACAGTGCTGGTTAGACGTGATCACAGAGGCCGCAGGAGTTTTCCGGAGTTTAAAATCATTAAGTATTTTAAAAATGCATTTGTAGGGATTACTACTAGATTGAATCGCCTTGGCAAAGTAAGCAGCCCGTTCAGCCTGAATGACCCGATGATACCTTTTAATGGCCGTCTGATAACATCTCTTAGATGGCAGATCATAGTCCCTTCTCCACGCCTGTTCCAGCTTTTTACATGCTTTACGCATAGCAGCCAGTCTATCGGAAAACTAAGGATTGGCATGAGAGGTACAGCACTTAGACCAGTTAGCTGGAATAAGGGAGTCCACTGCTTGGAGAATCCAGTCACAAAAGGTTTTATAAGCCGCATCTGGATGCGTAGGTAGCGAGGGCAGTTTTAGGGAGAGAAGAGCATGAAATTGCACAAGGTTCAATTTACGCCATGGGTGCTTATATGAGGATTTCAGGGTAGACATGGTTGGGGCAATAGGAACAAAGAGGGACGCCGAGATCAAAAAATGATCGGACCAACAGACTGGGAAAGGAGGACTAACAGTCAGGGATGGAATGTTAGAAAAAACAGGGTCTAGTAAGTGACCTGCAGCGTGAGTGGGACCAGAGACTAGTTGATTTAGTTGACATGCTGCAAGGAAGCTGATTATTTCAATCTCTGTAGGATCATCAAAATGTAGATTCAGGGCCCCAAAAATAGTAAAGTTAGCAGATCTCATTGCCATAGCACTGGTGACCTCAATAAGTGCAGATTTAAACTCCTTGGAGGATTCAGGGGTGCGGTAAATCAGCAGCCCAGATCCGGTGTAATTCGCACTAAAGGAGATCGCAAAACGTACACATTCACAGCCAGCCACAGGCTCTTTAACAAACGTGCAGCCATAACAAGATTTTAAAATGACCGCAAAGCCCTCTCCTCTTGATATCCTGTTTAAGGTCACAATACTATAACCAGGTGGAAGCGCCAAGCCTGGTTCCGCAACCATTTAGTCGGAGAGACAGGTTTCTGTCCATAAGAAGACATCAGGCGCCTCATCCTGCATTAGATCATATACATTCAGATAGTGTTTGGCCAGGGACCGGCAGTTGAGACACAAGATTTTAAAGGAATTCTTGGGTAACGGCGCAGAAGTGGATGGGGACGGTTTAATAGATGAATTAAAACCACAGCAAATACAACAGAAAGGTCCTTCTAGAGAGGTTAACTGCTGACGGCAAGGGCTTACCCCAATATAGATTTTCCCACGAACATGTGCGCACAGCCCTAGCGCCACCGGCAGTATCTCTGGCGACTGGCGTCGTCCAGGCGCGGACCGGCCCAGACGGGCTTGCGTTTGGCGCGCCGCCGGCTCGTCCGCTGTGCGTCAGCGCCATCAGCCCCAGAAATAGACAGCTCGTAAAGAAGTCTCGAGAGACTAGAGCGTAACCCGACCCAAGATGCCGCTCGCAAATGTGATGCAGGAAGTGAGGAAATACGCGTGGTCTACTCTCAGCCCGGACTAGCCCCTTCCACAACAATCAGCACAATAGCTGTGGTGGACCGAGTAGCGCCGGTTCCAAAGAATAAGCTAAAAGCATTTAGGGCACATTAAAACAGGTAAGACCAACGCAAGTGTAATTTGGGAGAGCGCTAGGTGGCGCCTGACCGACATGGCTGCTCTGCCGTGAGGCTCCGGCCGTAAGACCCCGCCGATCCTTTCTTCCTCGCCTGATCCTGCCCTGGCCGGCTGATTTCAGCAGTTTTGGGGCCCGGGCCCGCCTGGCTGTCCCTGGTGCGAGTTTGGGGCGCGACCGCCCCCCCGGAGCTGTGATTGCTGCCTGCTGTCGGCGCCCGGCGGGAGGCGGCTTTGATCCCTGACGCTGGGTGCGGGCGCGTGGCTACTCGAGACCGCGGCGCCCACGAGGGTGCTGGGCCTGAGAATCCTGGCGGCCCGGTGAGATCGTCGCTGCAGCAGTGGCGGCCCCCCCCTCGGTGGGGCCCCGACCTGGGATCCTGTGGCCGGCGGCGAGGTGCTGTGGGGCCCATTCCGGGCTGTGGTGCCAGACGGAAGGCCGGGCGGTGAGTGGGGCACTCCCTGGTGGGACGACCTGAGCTGCTGTGGGGCTGGAGGTGGTGGGGGCCCTCCCCTTCGGGCCGGGTGTCGACGGCCGGGGCCCAGTCTCCCCCCACTCTCCCCCACCAACGCTGCTGGACCTGCCCTGGTGTCCCGAGGCCTGCGGCGGAGAGCTGGTGCACCGGCTGGGTGCTGTCCTACCTCGCGGCTGCAGCCCGAGGCCCCTGGCGTGCTGTGCTGGGACCCCCCCCCCGAACGGAGCCTGAGAGCAGGAATTGGCGGTGAGTGCGGCGGCGGAGGATCGCTTCACCGGGGCGGCTGCGGGGGTCGGGGGCGGAGGGGAGACCCCCTCATCGGGCCGTGCGTCGGCGGCCGGGGAGACCCGTACCCCCGCTCCCCCCCCTCCCTCTCTACAGCCTCTCCTCCTGGCTGCGGCGCCGCCCCGGCCCCGCGGCTCAGAGACTGGCCTCCGGTCCCGGGGGTGGAGGGGTCCTCGCTGCTTCTGGCCGCACATCGGCGGTCGGGGGGTGTCGCTGCTGTTTCCCCCCTCTCTCCCCTCCCCCCCCTCATCGTCGTTTGGGGCCCCGGATCCAGCGAGTCGACAGGCGACACCGTGCCCCCCCCCTGGGGGTGGCGGAGGGACCGCTCGGGCGAGGTGTCCCCCCTGGAGAGGTGGGCTATGCCCCGGAGGGCTGGCCCTGGCGATTCTCGGCGGCGGTGCCCTTGAGGAACGACCCGCCGCCCGGGGACTGTGGGCTGCGCAGCTGGACCCTGCTTCGCTGAGAGAGGCCCGCGGCCACGGCCGAGGCGAGGGATCGGACTCGTTGCCCTGCTGGGGACCCCGCCGGAGGCTGACCACTGGGGCCGGCCGTGTCGGGCCCTGTCCGGCCGCGGGCTCCCCCCGCCGCCCCCGTGCTGGGCCCCTGTCCGCTCGAGCACCCCTTGACGCTCTGCGGGTGTGACGTTCGCTCGCTGCCCTGATTCACGGACGGCCGCCACAGATATGGGCAAAGACAGGGCCAGCAAGCCAGCGCCTGGGGCCACCCAAACCAGGATGGACAAATTTACTACTACCGACAAGGGGCCCGGCTCCACGGCCGCGCCGGCCCCGGCCCCTGCCACGGACCTTGCTGCCATCCTGCAGGCCATCAACTCCTCCCGCGCCTCCCTCGAGGGCATGGTGGGAGAGGTCAAAGTGGACGTTGCTCTTCTCCGACAGGATCTGCGGAATGCCACCGCCCGCATTTCCGAGGCCGAATCCCGGATCTCCACCGCCGAGGACGACATCCGCCACCTACAGGACCAGGTTCGGGAGTTGACCACCCACTCTAAGGAACTACACCGCCGGGTCGAGGATGCAGAAAATCGCGCCCGGCGCAACAACCTGCGCTTAGTGGGATTTCCGGAGGGAGTTGAATCGGGCCGAGCGGACGACTTCATGGAGCGATGGTTCCGGTCCTGGATGCCGGCGGACAGCCTATCTCCCTCGTTCGTGGTGGAGAGAGCCCACCGCTCCCTGGCCCCCAGGTGCGCCTCCCCGGCCGTTCATCCTCAAACTTTTGAACTTCCGCGACCGGGACGCCATCCTCCGCGAGGCCCGCTGCCAGGGCGCCCTCCATTACCAGAACCACAAAATCATGATATTTCCAGACTACACCCGCGAAGTCCAAGAGCAACGCCGCTCCTACACGGAAGTGAAACAAAAGATGCGCTCTCTGGGACTTCAGTATCAGCTCCAGTTCCCGGCCCGCCTCCGGGTCGTCTTCCAGCACAAGACTTTGTTCTTCGATACCCCGCGGGCGGCCTGGGCCTGGTTGACGGAGGAGCACCCCCTGCAGTGCTCTGGACGCGGCTCGCCTGCGGGTATGCGGAGGGGACGAGGAAGACCCCGGACATAGAGGACCCGTCGGCGGCACCGCACGTTAACCCGGGAGCGCACAGCGGAGGAGGTGATCACCACGCGCTCTGGGAGAGGGTCACGCCGAGGGTCGAGAGCCTCCTCTGCCTCCTCGGCCGCACATGCCAGTCCCGGGGCAGATGGACGGCGGACCGTGCCGCCCCGGCCCACGGGCCCTGCAACTCAGCCGGTCGAATTGGTGGACTCTTCGGACCTCTCTCGCAGCCCCAACATTTGACTCTTTGTTTCCTTTGGGGGGAGGGGGGCTGGGGATGCCTGGACGGGGATGGGATGCCCCGTTATCAGTGTTGCTCTTGGCCAGGGCAGGTAACTCAGGTCTGAATTTATCGGTCTCAGGGGTCCACTAGCGCTCAAGCCCAAGCGTTTTAGCTTGGTGGTTCTTCCATTTGGTTCGGGCGACAGATGCTTCCGTTTTCGAAGTGTAGGGTGGGGGGGGGGGGGGGGGAGGGGTTGGGGTTGGTTTGGGGTTGTTTCTTCCCCGTTGGGAAGACTTTGTTGGTGGGGGATGACTCCCTCTTAATTGTTGTACTAAGGCATCATGTGCTGTCTGGCTTGCTCTCCTGCCCGATGTCCCGTTGTCCTTCCTCTCTGGGGGCCTGCTCAGCCGCGCCCCTACTGGCCCCCTCTCCTGTCCTAGACCATGGCTGACCCGCCTGTCCCTAGGGCCGCCATGCGCATACTATCCTGGAACGTCAACGGTCTTCTGGACCGTTTTAAACGTATGCCGGTCCTCAAATACGCGCAACGCGCTGAGATCGATGTACTCCTCCTCCAGGAGACTCACCTGTTGGGTAACAACTGCCCCTTCCTTGGCCGCTACGGTTATGACAGGGTATGGCATTCCGGTTTTGTGCGGGGATCCCGAGGGGTGGCCATTTTGCTCCGCAAGTCCTTCCCCTTTGTCCTGTCCCGGGTGCATTTGGACCCCCAAGGTATGGTAGTGGTGGTTTCTGGCAATCTGGAGGGGCGACCCCTTACCCTGATGTCCCTCTATGCGGCGCCATCCCTCTTGCAGTCGGCCCTCTCCCACGCGGCGGGTCTCCTCCCGACACTTCCGGCGGGCTCCCTCATTCTCGGCGGAGATTTCAACGCCGTCTACTCGCCTCCCCTGGACTCGACGGGCCCGGTCTCCCTGTCCCGCGTCGCCCGCGCAAAACAGCTCTCATCCTGGGCTGAAGCGCAGGGCCTCTGCGATGTCTGGCGGATCTGGCACCCACAGGCACGCCAATACACCCACACATCGGCGGCCCATCACTCCCATGCCCGGATCGACCTCATCTTTGTACCATCCACCGACTGCGCGGGGGTGCGAGATGTACGCATTCTTCCGAGGGGCCTTTCGGACCACTCGCCTGTGCTCCTCGCTCTTGGTCCCCCACCCCTCTCTGCCCGTCCAATGTGGCGTCTGAACGCCTGGTTCCTCCACGACAAGGCTTTCCGGAGGGCGGTCGGGGGCGAGATCGCCGACTACTACTCCCATAACGAGGGCTCTGTCACCTCCCCTGCCGTCTTGTGGGAGGCCGGCAAGGCGACTGTCCGGGGCGCCGCTAAGGGGCATCTGCAGCGCCAACGGCGGGCCCAATCCCAGAAGCTCGCGGAATGCGAAGCCCAAGCCGTGGAATTAGAGCGCGGTCTGGGGGAGTTGGACGATGCCGCCCGATCTCGTCGATTGGCCTTCCTCCGGGAAGAGATTCGCCTCCATTCCCTGGAGGCGGCGAAGATTCTATGGCGCTCCTCGGTGGCCCGGGTCTACGGGTGGGGAGACAAAAACGGCACTCTTCTCCACCGGCTGGCGACCTATGCCCGGGCGGGACGGATCATTCCGGCCATCGCGGACCCAGCGGGTGGTACTCACACAGCCTCGGTGGCGATAGCCCAGGCGTTCGCTGACTATTACTCCCAGCTATACCGCCGCAGGCCGTCCACGCTCTCCCTTGAGGAATTGCTGGGGACGACCGCGGTGACACTTACGCGGTTGCAGCCCGAGGTTTCCGAGACCCTTGATTCACCAATCGAGCTGCAAGAGATCGAGGAGGCCATAGGCCGCTTAGCACCTGGGAAGACCCCGGGACCCGACGGGTTCCCCCAGGAGTACTACGCTCACTATCGGGAGATGCTAGCCCCGAGGCTTCGGGACCTGTTTGCAGCCGTGGTGGACACGGGCTCGTTCCGGCCCGAGACGGACACGGCAACCATAGTTGCCCTCCCCAAGACTCAGCCTCCCTCGCGGTCCTGCTCTGACTATCGGCCGATATCCCTTATCAACACCGAACTCAAAATCTATGCTACGGTCCTAGCACAGCGGTTGCGCCAGTCGCTTGCCTCCTTGGTCCATCCGGATCAATGCGGCTTTATGCCGGAGCGGGGGACCAGACACTGCCTGCGGCGCCTGCATCTTGCGATGGCGCACCGCGGCCGCCTTTCTCCCTACCTGGCCCTCCTTCTGGTTGACTTTGAAAAGGCCTTCGACTCCGTGGGATGGGCGTACTTGGCCGACGTCCTGGAACGCATGGGTTTCGGCCCCCGGTTCCGTGCCATGGTAGCGGTCCTGTACGCGCACCCGCGGGCCCGGGTGTTGGTCAACGGGGCTCTCTCTCGCCCGTTTCCCATAGGTCGGGGGACGCGCCAGGGTTGTCCGCTCTCGCCCCTCCTTTTTGCGTTGGCCATGGAACCCCTGGCAATGCTGATTCGCGCGGATCCCGTTCTTCGCGGATGGGAATGGCCAGCTGTGGCCCCAGATAAGATTGCCCTATACGCGGACGATGTCCTCCTCTATCTTTCCGACCCAGCGACCTCGGGGCCCCGGGTCCGCCGGATCCTCCATCGGTTTGGCCAGGCGTCGGGTCTCCATCTGAACCCCAAAAAATCTGTTCTAGTCCCGCTACACCCGTCGCGGGAATGTTTCGACTGGCAATCGGATATTCCCCTCCGGAGACTCTCCTTTAAGTACCTGGGGATCTGGGTCACCCTCCTCCCGGAACTCTGCTGGGCACTCAATGTGGCTCCAGTAGTAAACAAAGCCAGATCAGATATGCTCCGGTGGCAGGCCCTCCCTTTGAATCCGCTAGGGAGAGTCGCCTTATATAAGATGATGATCCTCCCCAAGTTTCTTTACATGCTGCAGAACACTCCTTGCCCCTTTCCGCGCCCGTGGTTCCGGGACCTGGATAAGATGGTGACCAAATTCCTTTGGGGCGGTGGTCGACCTCGGCTGGCCTTGGACCGCTGCAGGGTCCCCTCCTACGACGGCGGCCTAAGCATGACCAACCTCTACCTCTACTATCTGGCCACCCAACTACTGGTGGTCCACGATTGGTTCTCAGGGGGCTGGGGCGACCCGGCTTATCGACTCGAGGTGAACTGCCTCGGGTTCACCTCCATCCAAAACATGCTCTACGGCACAACGATCCCCCTGTCGCTCCCCGGCGTCGTGCGGGCTCCCTTTCTCGCGTGGCGCGCGGCCTTGCGACACACCAGATGGTCGGGGACGTCCACGCAACTCACTCCGCTTTGGCACGGGACGTGGCTGCAGGAGGTGGTGGGACTCACGGGCTTTCGGCAGTGGGATCTTCTCGGTATCTCCTGTCTGGGCGATATATGGCGTGGAAGCCGCATGTGTTCTTTCCAGGAGCTTCGGACCCGCTTCTCGCTGCAGCCTTCTCAATTCTACCGCTACCTTCAATTGCGCCACGCGGTTCGGGCTCACGTCCCTCTAGATTCCAGACTGCCTTCCCATAGTCCGCCTGAGGCCCAGGTGATGTTGGGGTATCTTGGGAGGGGGGGCATATCCCGCATTTATAAATCCCTAATTAACAATACACCGGTGGATTGGAGCGGGCTAAAGCAGCGATGGGAGGCTTGGGTGGGACCCCTGGATGAGGCGGACTGGAGGGACGCCCTTATGGGCCCTCGGTCGCTTACCACCTCCGCGAGGCTGCGGCTTATCCAACTTTATTACCTCCACACTGCCTATTTGACCCCGGCCCGCCTGTATCGTGCGGGCCTCCGCGCGGACGCCTCTTGCACTCGCTGCGGGGAGGTTCCGGCAGATTTTTTCCACATGGTGTGGTCTTGCCCTCGTCTGGGGGACTACTGGGCAGCGATCGAGGCCGATCTAGCGGAGGTCCTGGGTTGGGAGGTCCCCCCACGAGCCTAGAATGGCCCTGCTGGGCATCATGGACGGGATGGACGGGTCCCGCAATGAGAAGTACTTCCTCACCACTGCCCTTATGGTGGCTAAAAGAGACATAGCGGTGGTGTGGTCACAGCCAGACCCGCCCAGAGTGGCTACCTGGAGTAGAGGGGTGGATTGGTGTGCAGCTCAGGAGCGGTCGCTATACGCTGCACGGGGCTGCCCAAAAAAATTTCGCAAGATATGGGGGAAATGGTTGGGGGGCCTGCTTTGAAGGGTGGGTGCGCAGGGGGGGGGGGGGGGGGACGGGGGATGGGAGGGGGCGGGAGGGTTTTTGCACTTGCCTGTTGATGCTTTCCTGATTGCAGATACTGATGCCTTGTTCACTGCACTGCTGTATATTATTCCTGATATTGTTCTTTATGCCGCAAAACACAATAAAAAGAAGTTTATCAAAAAAAAAAACAGGTAAGACATCAGAAAATAAAACGCGTTTGAAGGGGGCTCGAGACCGGATACCTCTAGCGCCGTGAGGGCAACGGCAGCTTCGTATTTGATCCCAGAAGGGCTCCAAGCAGGGAGCACATACCTGACAACAGACCCCCAGGTACGCCGTGAGGGCAACGGCTCCATCAAGAAACTTCAACTTCCAGGTTCCCCTGTCGGCGCTCGCAGGTGACGTCAGTGGCAGGCGTCACCTGCCTACATCTACGCTGCACACCTCCCGCAGGGTGAAGCCCGGGCCAAGGGCGGGCCCGTCCTTGCCCGAAGACCGGACAAGACTGGACTGGGCCACCCTCTTTACCTTTCAAGTAAGACTTTTCCGGTAACCCGAATGTAGGATCCTGCCATTTCCATGTGTCTAAGCATGTTTCTACACTTGTACTAGCCATTTGCCTGAGGCTTCATTGTTCTTTGTGCTCTGATTTGTAATTCAAGACAGCAATTATTTCCTAGGGTGCTCGCGTAGCATTTAGTTCTGATACACTGATTGTGTCTCCAATATTTGCTCGGGACATTGCTCTAGGCCGATATCTCCGACTTATTGACAGTCGGTCCTTTTTAACACTCTCTGTTTCACTTGCTGTTTGGAAACTGGTAAAGGAGCTATTTTGGTTGTGGGGTATATAGTGTTGATTTATTTTCGGGGCTGTGATGGGAAAGCGGAAAGCCACTGAACCCATGATCGGGAAGAAGAAATTAGCTAAAACGCAAAAACAGCTGCAAACAATTGCACACTGGCTGAGATTGACAACTTAATAGAAGAAGTGGAGATTATGTTGTCTAGTGACAAGGGGGTTAACAATAAGGGAAATAAAATCTCATCCTACTTTGGCAAAAGAGAGAAGGTGACACGAGCAAAGTCCCCTGACCCCATCGTCACAGTACATAGACCCTACCCCTCAACACAAACTCAATCTCAACCCTCAATTCCTCGACTCCCAAAGCAAAGTAGGGGGCCAATTATCAGGTCCTCCTCCGGCCCTGATAACATTGATAACATTGATAACACTGAAAATGTAGCCAGGCACTCAGATAGTTCTACATGTAGAGAGGTGACTAATGTCGAGTGCTCTAATAGATTTGCACCTCTGGGTGACAACCTAGAGCTTGATATCATGAACCTCGCGAGTAGCAATGATGGAACAACTTCAAAACACCCTGACGAGATAGGGGACCATTCTCAGGCACAGTCACAAACCAATTTGGTAACACTGGACACTTACAGCCCAGTGACAACCTTAAACCCCAAACTTTATGTACTCCAAGAGGAGGTTAGGACAATTAAAAAAAAAAAAATGCTTGAGGCCCTAACGTCTCAATTACCGAACTACGAGGGGGGTTTAATTCCTACCTCGGGAGAACCCGTTGAACCTGAAATAAAACTAGCAGGTACGACTAGGGGAAGCCAAATGACCAATCTACCGTCTCGAGTATCCAATAGCCACCCTGAGTACCAGAACTTAATGCAGTGCAAAATTCAAAGCACACACATACCTCCCCCGACCAAGCACGGTAGAGTACAGGATAATAATAATGAATACCTCAAAAAGCCTAATTCCCAACAACAGGCCAGACACACTCACGCAAACCTGAGAACTCCTCACACAGACAGACCCACACGATCTACCCAGGACCCCTGGAGGGGGGCAAGGGGCCTTGAGCAAGAGCACAATCGATATTTAGACCAGGCCAATTATCCTGCAACCAGGGAGGACCTGGAGTCATGTTGTGTATTTCTTACAAACGTCCCAAGATTGAAGGCGGGTAGCAGGGAAGATAAGGACTCCCTACTTAAAGCAGTTCACTGGATCAGAAAGGAAAGGCAGTGTCTATCTATAATAAGATCAGATTTAAAAATTGCGGAAAGGATCCAACAAGACAACGGTAATCTGGATGATATTAAGTTAACGTTTCACTCTAAAAATACCGCTGATAATTTAATAACTATGAATTTAAGATCCCACTCCTTTTTTAACTCCAGTATTGGCATTAGGCAGAAAAGAACTTGCCTAGCTAGCAGGGACATCGAACCTCCCACTAATGAGGGGCTTTCGAACCTTGAAGACCCAGACTGACTGACTCAGGAGTGGTTTCGTAGCCCATCGGAAAGAGTAATATCTTCTATAGTCTCGGCATCACAAACTGTACCCGTATCTCCCCCTGCACTCGAGAATGACATACATCATGATAAACCACATTCTGAGGGAGGATTAGGCACTACCCCAGAGGAAGTGGGAAGACTGGATAAGATCAATGAGACATCCCTGTGCTACACCCACCCAACACAACTAGTAGTAGGTCGCAATCACTCCAGCCATACTACTTCAAATTGTGTGAAGATGGTAAGTTGGAATATAGCCGGCCTTACCAGAAAGCTCCAGGAACCTGACTGGCACGAATACATAGATACTTTTGATCTTTGTTTATTTCAAGAAACGTGGGCCAGGGAACCGTTGTACAAGGCGGGCTATAGAACATTTAGTGTAGAGGCGCGGCAATCACCCAGAGGTAGACCAGCAGGAGGAATCCTTATCTGGGTTATAAATAGCATTAATGCTACAATAGGAATAATACCATCAGACACAGAGGATGTCCTGGGCCTAAGTTTTAAATTTAAAAATAACGTGAGGCTATTTTTATTTAACGTATACGTTAGGCCTAGAGATGACTCCAAAGAATCAATGATATTACAGCTGTTGGAAGAAGTCATAGACCCCTACTCCCCACTGGGCCTATCTTAATTGGCGGAGATTTTAATTGCTGTTACGAACCGCTGTCAGGCCTGAAAGAAATTTTTGAGGATGAAGACACTGCCCTGGGTATACCCCCCCTAGGAATTGTCAAATCCTCTAGAAGCTCTCCATCTGCTTTACAGCTATTGAACTTTACCATAGCAAATGGTTTGAGATCATGCAATGGTAGAACTTTTTCGGACCCCCTGGGATCCAACACTTTTTCGAGGGGGTCCGCGACATCCAGGATTGATTATATTATGGTAAGCTCGGCTTATTGGGCTTACGTAAAAGATTTTAAAATCGACGTTAGAAGAGAAAGTGACCACTTCCCACTCTGCCTATACCTTGCAGAAGAATCGTTCCAGAAACATCCAACGATCCATTTGGGATCTGGGAATGAAGTGATCCAGCCCATAGTGAGCAATAACAGAAGGGCAGTAAAATGGCCTTCTATTATGGGGAACATTGAATCACTTACTCACATATATAACAGTTTTAGTGACCTAGTGTCGTCGTATTTAGACGAACCTCCAGGGACCTCACTGATAACACAGACTCACTTAAAACTGGTAAAGAGAATTAAACCATACTTGACAAAACCTGGGCTTGTTAAGACAAAACACACCGCCAAGGCTGTGAAATCAAACCCTTGGTTTAGTAAAGATTGTGTTGAAAAAAAACAACTCCTAATGAAGGCACTCTATGCAAAGGACCCTCTGGCCATTAGAGAAGCGAGGACACTATATAATAGAACCCTGAACGCAGCTCACAGGAGTTGGGAAGACACAAGTTGGGGAGAACTGCTAATGGCAGCAAAAGTGGGCGACCAATCCTCATTTTGGCGGATTATCGCAAATGGTAAGAAACCAGGTATCCAAGCCCTCGATCATAATTTGGATCCAGGTACCTGGCACAGGCATTTCGCCCACTTGTATGCTTCCCTAGTCCCTACGACGAGTGGCCACAATAGCGACATCGGAAACCTCATGTCATCAACCACGATTGTTCCGTTGTCCTTTAGTATTGAAGACACTAGATTGGCTTTGGAAACTATTAAGCCCTCAAAAGCACCTGGTCCTGATAGAATACCAGGCGATCTTTTTAAACACACACCAGACGTGTGGGTACCATACATTAACCTGTTGAGCAACGCAATCGCAGGAGGGCAGCCAATCCCTGAATCCTGGAAGGGAGCGGAGATCGTCCCAATATACAAAAAGGGTGGCAGGGACGATCCCGCTAACTACAGACCTATCAGCTTGTTGGACATACTACAAAAGGTTTACGCGAAACAAATCCTGGAAAAGCTAAAAGATTGGATGTTTGTAAATAACATACTCTCCCCCTACCAAGCAGGTTTTAGGGAACGGACAAGCACCATAGACCAGGTGTTTCGTCTGATAGTAATAGCCTGGCTAACAGCTGGCCATTTATATGTGGCCTTTATAGACCTAAAGGCCGCTTTTGATTCAATCCCCAGAGATCTATTGTGGTCAAACTTACTGCAACAGGGAGTACCCAAAAATATCCTAATACAGTTGGTTAGGCTACATGAGAAGAACTTCGCAAGAGTACGTTGGGGCCAGGCGGGAGAACTCACCGAAGAAATACAAGTTAACAGAGGTGTGCGCCAGGGATGCGTCCTGGCGCCAACCCTCTTTCTCCTATGTGTCAATGACATGGTTGAGTTCCTGCAAAGATCTAACCATGATTCCCCGAAGCTGGGGGGGAATCATGTCTGTGCTCTTACCTTTGCCGACGACACAATACTAATTGTCACAAACACCAAAGGGCTTGCAAAACCTTTTGAATGCACTTAATGAATATTGCAATTCAAAGGGTTTGGAAATCAATCCCGCAAAGAACAAATATATGTCAATTAGACCCCACAAATGTTTTAACCACAACATTAAGTTGAACGGAATGAGTCTAGAGTGTGTCCCTAATTTCATTTACCTTGGTGTGAATATTGACTCCAAACTTTTATGAAACCCGCAGATTACAAAATCAAGAACAATTTTAATGCAAAATTCAGTCCCAATTTTAAAAAAACTGCATGCAACCACGTCAAAGGCCATCACCCCTATCCCTGGAAGTCTATAAGGCAAGGGCACAATCTGCTGCGCTGTACGGCTCAGAGCTATGGGGGGGGAGGGGGGGTTCCCTCGTGATTTTAACCAAGGGGGAAAAGAAGATCTTGAGGAGATTTGTTGCACTCCCACAAAATACACCATTGACCCCCCTCATGATGGATTTAGGCATAAAAGGTTTGGGCCACAGGGCTGTATGGATGTCCCTGTCTTACTGGATAAGAATCTGGACGACAGAGGAACTTCATATGTATAGACAATCACTAAGTGAACTTTTGGCCTTAGATACTAACCTTAGTTTTCCGTGGTTGACCCATATTCGTAAATGGCTGCTGGACTTGGGTCTGAGCAGATTCTGGGTAAACCCGAACCTGCTCACTCCTGACTCAAAACAGGAAATAATAAAAACTATCTATTGGAACTTCATCATGCACAATGTTGTTTTAAATTGTGACGCCGGCCCTCTTACCTCTCAATTTCTGACGTTTAAAATATACCCCAGTTTTGAACAATTTCTGGACGAGATCGAGCCTCAACTCGCCAAAGTACTGTACCTTAAATTTAGGTACGGCACTCTCCAGATTAAGTCTTTTACATCTAAATGGGGGTCTGCCCAGAGAGAGAGTGGGGAAATTGACGATAGGTGTTCCCAATGCAATATAGGAACGAAAGAGGATGTAGCACATGTTTTATTTTTTTGGCCTGCCTATAGAGCACCTAGAAATAAGTGGATAAAACCTCTGGGTAGGAAGTTATGTGTTGGAAAATATCTTGAAATGTTGCGTATCCTAAAAACCGACTCTTCAAAACTCATTGTATTTGGTACCAGCAGATTCTTATTGGCAGCTAATTATATTAGGATTAAAAAGGGACTTAAATTTTAAATCTATTTTAATTGTCAATTACGGGAAATTTCAACATATGTAATCATACTGTATTTAAAGTTTATGTTTGACTGTAAATACTTTTAGGGAAGTCACGTTCACACGTTTTTATATAAAAATCATAGTATTTTAAGATGAAGCACTTTGCACTTTATGGAAAATCAATCCTGGTTATATATGACTACCTTGACTAAGTAAGCAAGGAGTACCTTATATGCTAAAGCTGTCAAAAATGTATAGGTATGACATACCATGAGTGTCAGGGTAACTACTACGTTGCACTTATTGCTACCATTAGGTTTTAAATGTTGTAATGTGTATTTTTACGAGGGATCAGTTTTATATTTGTGAATAGATCTTATATATTTCTTGTTGGTATGTATGATGCTTTTATGATTCTGTGAATCGAATAAAGATCTATTGAATTGAATTGAAAATAAAACAATGATTAACAATGATTGCAGTGGATCGGTGGCGAATGATCCCAATTATGACAAGATGTTGCTTAAGCGGTGGTTACCGGAATATTCTGCTTTGCTGCCTATCTGGACTTCATTGAATGCATTTATGTCATGACAGGTCAGATCCTAGAACAAGGCGAGTCAATCAGAGATGGATAGTATTTTCTGGAAGACTAAGAAATAGAAGACTTGGAGGTGATGGACTTTAGAGCCTGATGCCTCTGAAGCCTGTGATGGAAGTGTGATGCAGGTCTAAGATTGGAGGACTAAAATGATCTGTGATTCTTGAATGAAGAGTGCAATTTTCTTCTTGGCGCTCTACCTGGAGAAGGAGGAACCTGTGTTTGTGGGTTCTCCGCTGATGGCAGTGGACAAGGCACTGGCACAGGAGTAGTCCGCATGGTTGCAAAAGACACACCATGTCACAATATGACAGACTGTGGAACCGGTTTAAGAGACCTGGTGGGGACCAGGCAACTGTCACTGGATGAAACCTTAGTAAAGGAAACTTCAGAAGATAACAAATTGGTGCCTGTGGCCCATTCACATTTACTCTATCCCCATTTTCTTTTCTTTATACAGAGTTTTATATAGCATGAACTTGACCCGAGGGTATTGGGCATCAGAGCTCTTTACACAAGCACCAGTTGCGCAACACGAGGACATTCATTTTTGTTAGGTATGGGGAGATTAAGTGATTTGCAGAGAATCACAGGATGTTTAGCGTTCTTGCGGAGACTCGTACCCGGTTCACCAGCTTCGAGGTTGACCGCCCTAGCCGTTAGGCCAACTCCTCTGCCATGAAGAGAAAAGACACTTACACTGATCTAGTGTACATGGAGGTTTACTCTATTCCCATGAGGAGAAAAGATCCTTACACCGAGATCTAGTGTACATGGAGGCACAGGACATGTGGTAAAGAGATCAGCACAGAAAACACTGAACAATGAATTATGAGGGACAGCAGAGCAAACGCCATTCTATCCACTGCCTGGAACTAATCATTCCATACACTACTTCTCTCTCAACTCTTGTCCCCACCACCCGCACCCTCCTAGAGTTGCAAGCCGACGGAATCTTACAAAGCTTTCTTTTGCCAAAGCACACTGCCACCTTCATTACTTCACCTTCCACGTAATCCTCCTCTTCCAACTAATACTTTATCAGAGGCTCCATCAAGTCCAGGTTGCTACATAATATTGGCATGGCTTATAATGAAGCCCTTTTAATTAGAATGGCTGGAGGCCTGAAAAGCAGAAGCGCCCAAGAATAACACTTGTAACATGGACAATACTGGCAGACTATTAATAGAAGCTGCTATGTACAGGGGTAACAAGACGATACTCCTATGAGATGGGCATGGTTTCAGATTTGCCCCATTTTATGTTGAAATCTCTTGGACTAAGCCAATCGATCAGGAACCGTTAAGATGCTTACTTAAGGAAATTACACTTAAAATTCAAAACAAACCTTGTCCTCCTAGGTGGAGATCGTCCTGAAAATTCTTGTATGAAGTTTTCACACTGGTTGTTTTTAGAAGAACGAGTCGCTGTGGTCTGTGTTGTGGATGACTTGCGTACATTACTTATGGGTACATCTCTATTGACATGGATCCTGTTCAACACATGGGCTCTGGACTGTTCTCTAACTCCTGAAGTGTTGGAAGGCCTGTGACTGCTTGTCCTGGTGGTGGGAAACTCATCTGCTGGATGGGTGAATAGGCTGCCCGGATCATTTAGAATGCTGTGTGTGACATCCCCTAGAGATATGGCAACATAAAAATGCAGCACATAACTTACAAGTTGATTAGCATTCAACAGGTGCTTCAGTCCTTTAGAAAACATTACTAATTAGACAATCTACTCCAATAAAATCGAACTTTCGCTGGCTGAAACATACATAAAGCTTACAAGAAGCTGTAAACAAAAGTTATATGAAAGTCATATAAAGCTAACCCTATAACTACCTCAAAGGTGCTTACTCAAGGAGTAACCATGTTAGGCTCACACTGACTTGGTTCAACCTCATCCAACTGCAAACAATTGCGGACATTCACCTAAAAGGACAAACTGCTTTCTGATATAGGCACCAGACTAAAGTAAGGTTCAAGGATTTCTGGGTGTTAAGTGCATTGCATTTAGAAGTGGTGACTTAACAATGGGGTGTCTTCTTACCTGCGATTGTCTAGTACAGATGAGAAAAAAAAAAGAAACGAATAGTTTACCTGTCGGTGTAGTTTTGCAGCTTGAAGATCTTTCTGGATTCACTATGCTGTGCATTATTCCACGATCTGGTGGTTGGGTCCGGATTCGTAGTCTTTCTTTTTTTTTTTTTGTAGCCCAGTTGGGCGTCGATGTCCCACCATTCGGTGCACCTCTCGTGACGTCGTCGTGCTTCCTGCGGAAGTCCCACCTTTGGGGTGCCATCTTTGGGTTCTTTTTTCCCTTTTAGGCGTTCTCTTAATTTTCCTTTTCCAATTTCCTTTAGTATTCCAATTATTCTGTTCTTCCTTGTCCTTCCACCTCTTTCTCCAACCTCATCTTCGTGGCGGAGGTGGGTGGGTTCGCTAGTGAATCCAGAAAGATCTTCAAGCTGCAAAACTACACCAACAGGTAAGAAACTATGCGTTTTGCAGCGTGAATCTTTCTGGATTCACTATGCTGTGCATAGACTTTGTAGCGGTTTGTTATCTTTGTGGCGGTGGGTGGTAGATGAGTGTTGGCTGTTGAATATGTGTTGAAGCACCTTCTGTCCTACTTGTGCTTCCTTGTTCATGTGAATGTCCACGCAATAGTGCTTAGTGAACGTGTGCACTGAAGCCCACGTTGCCGCCAGGCATATGTCTTGAATGGGCGTATTTGCCAGAAAGGAAATAGTTGCTCACTTCTTCCTTGTGGAGTGGGCTCGTGGCCCATCCGATAGCTCCTGCCCTGCCTGTTTGTGGCAGAATTGTATTGTCAGTGCAATCCATCGTGCAATGGTGGCTTTTGTCACGGGTCTACCCAGGAAACTATTTGCAAAGGAGACCAAGAGCTGCTTGGTCTTCCTGTGCTCTTTGGACCTCTCAATGTAGTGCATCATTGCCCTTCTAGCATCTAGTGTGTGCAGTGCCCTTTCTGCGCTTGTCGTGTGGTTTTGAAAGAAACTCGGTATCTGAATTGTCTGGTTCATATGGAATGCCGACACCACCTTAGGCATGAAGTGTGAGTCCGTTCTTAGAACCACCCTATCCTTGTGTATCCCGATGTAGGGCTCTTGCAGTGTCAGTGCTTGCAGCTCGCTCACTCTGCGCAGCGAGGTTATCGCTACCAGAAAGGCTGTTTTCATTGTCAGCATTTGCAGCGTGGCCTTGTGGATGGGCTCAAACGGCGCCTTCATAAGCTCGGTTAGGACCACGTTGAGGTTCCATGCCGGCGGCGGCATCCTCTTTGGTGGCGCAATTCTTTTCGCCCCCTCCAGGAACCTCTTAACTACCTGTGACGTAAAGAGGCTTCCTCCTCTCTCCCCTTGTGTGTAAGCTACGATTGCCGCTAGGTGTACCCTTAGGGAGGATGAGCATAGATTACTTTTTAGTAGGTGTGTGAGATATACAAGCACCGTTGACTCCGTTGTCATTTTATTCAGTAGTTTATTTCTGCTGCACCATATTGTGAACCTTTTCCATTTCTCCCCATAGCATTTTCGTGTTGTAGGTCTCCTTGCCTCCCGCAGCACTCGCATAGTGCTTGGAGGTAGGTTCAGGTGCGCAAACTAAGTCTTCAGGAGCCATGCCGCCAGGCTGAGGCTCTCTGGCTCTGGGTGCAGGACCTCTCCGTTCTGCATGGAGAGCAGGTCCTTTCTTCTTGTGAATTTGTGAGGAGTGCCTTGTGCCATTTCCACTATTTGAGAGAACCAGGTCTGCCTTGCCCACTGTGGTACCACTAGGATCAGTGTCATGTTGCTGGTCCTGCACTTGTCGAGCACCCTGTGTGACAGCGGTATCGGTGGAAAAGCGTAGGCAAATGTCTTTGACCAACTTATCCATAGGGCATTCCCTTGCGATTGCGGTTCTTGTTGTCTGGATGCGAAGTTTTGGCATTTTGCATTCAGGCGTGTTGCAAACAGGTCTATTGTCGGTGTTCCCCACCTTTGGAATAGCCTCTGAGTTTCCTGTCCATTGAGCTCCCACTCGTGGGATGCCGATGTCTGTCTACTGAGCCAGTCTGCCTCCACATTGTCCTTCCCTGGTAGGTATATGGCCAGCAGGTCTATCTTGAGTGGGATGGCCCATCTCCAAATCTCCTGTGCCAGAGTGGAAAGGGGGGAACGATTGTGTCCCTCCCTGCTTGTTGATATAGAACATGGTAGTAGTATTGTCCGTCTGTATCAACACTTTCTGGTTGTATAGCTGTTTCTGGAAGGCCTTCAGGGCTAGCAGGACAGTCTTCAATTCCAGGTAATTGATGTGTCTGACCGCATCTGCCGGAGTCCACAGACCCCTCACCCTGAGTTTGTTCATGTGTGCTCCCCATCCTATTTGTGATGCGTCCGTGGTGATTGTCACAGTTGGGTTTGGTGGTTTCAAGGTCTTTCCTGTAGTTAAGTTCTCCCTGTTCCACCAGGTTATCTCCTCCTGCACTGCGTGCGTAACAACCACTAGATCCTCCCAACTCCCGCTTGCTTGTGACCATTGCTGTTGCAGCCATTCTTGGAATGGTCTCATGTGAAGCCGTACATTGGGGACTAGGTGGATGCATGATGCCATCATCCCCATGATCTTGCTCACTGTTCTCACTGTCAGAACTCGCCCCTTCTAGACACGCGTCTCGTTCAGCAGGGCTATTGTTCTTCTGTCGCTGGGCATCACCGTTCCGTCTATGGTGTTGAACTTCGCCCCCAGGAAGACCTTCACCTGTTCTGGTTCTATCGATGACTTCCCCCAGTGTATCGAGAACCCCAGGTATGTTGGTGTTCTTGTCACCCGTTCTGCGTGCTCCTCGCACTTGTCGCGAGTGCTTGCTTTGACTAGCCAGTCGTCTAGGTAAGGATACACATGAATCCCTTCCCTTCGTAGGTACGCTGCTACTGCTGCAAGGCATTTTGTGAAAACCCTTGGGGCGGACTTTAGACCGAATGCCAGGGTGGTAAACTGATAATGATCCTGGTTGACGTTGAACATTAACAGGTTTTTGTGCCGTCTGTTCATTGGGATGTGCAGGTAGGCGTTCTTGAGATCCACGGTGGACATGAAGTCTCCGCCTCGCATTTGGGGTAGCACTTCTTGTAGTGATGTCATCTTGAATTTTTGGGTCTTTATGAATTTGTTTAGGAATCTTAGGTCCAGGATGGGTCTTAGTGATTCGTCCACCTTTGGTACAAGGAAGTAGTTTGAGTACACTCCCTTGTTCCTTTCTCTGCATGGCACTGGTTCTATGGCCCTCTTTCAGTAGTTGAAGTGTCTCCTCCCTGACTTGAGCGAGCTCTTGACCCGAGCACTGTCTTCTCTTTGGTTTCTTGTTTGGAGGCCTTTTCTCTAACTCTATGCAGTATCCGTGCTGTATGACGTTGAGAACCCATTTGTCTGAGGTTATTTGTTGCCATTGTTGTAGGTAGAGGCCCAGTCTTCCGCCCACCGGTGTTGCATGTTCACAGGCGCTTGTTTTGTGTCACCCCCTTGGTGTTCTTAAATTGCGCTTCACCCTCCGGGGTATGCTGGGGTGAGCGTCCTTTTCTGTGTGTAGTCACTTAGATGAGGGTTGGTTTCCCCCTCTCCTCCTTTGGCCACGTCAGTTTCCTCTCCCTCGAAAGGACTGGCCTCGGGGCCGGTACTGCCATTTCTGCTTCTGCTGTCCCTGCTGGCTGTGACTGTCACCCTGCTGCCATTGCTGGAATGTCTGGTGCGACGTACCCTGCTGGCTTCCTCCCCTTCCGTAGGGTCTCCGATTTGGGGTGCCTCTTCGCATCCCTCTGAATTGCAGGGCCCCCATGGATCTTGCGGTCTCATTTTCCTTTTTCAGTTGGGTGAGCTTCTCGTCCACAGTTTCCCCGAACAGCGTTTCACCGTTGAAAGGGGTGTTCTGGACTTCCTGCTTGAATCCAGAAATTCTGAGCCAAGCCTGTCTCCTTTCAGTGATCCCTATGGCCATCAGTCTGCTCGAAGATTCTGCCCCGTCCAATGCTGTCTTGAAGCATGACTTGGCGATATTCTTCCCTTCCTCCACTAGATGGGAAGCCCTTTGACGGTACTCTTCTGGGATATGCTTGACTAGTTCCCCCATCTCATCCCAGTGCTGGTACTGGTGTCTGTTCAGTAGCGCGTTTGAGTTTGCCATGCGCCAGTGCATTGCGGCGTTTCTTTCTACCTTCCTTCCAGTGAGGTCCAGCCTTCTGCTCTCCTTATCAGGAGGTGGGTCCGAGGTCGCCGGCACATTGGCTCTTTTCCTGGCCGTGGAAGCAATGATGGAATCGGCAGTGACCGATCCCTTGATGTAAGGAGGATCCTGCGAGGAGTGCTTGTACTTCTTTTCCGTTCTGGGTGTGATGGACCGGCATGTTCCCGGGTCCTTAAACGCCTCCTTCCCTTGGTTCATCACGCTTTGGAGCATGGGGAGGAAATGGCTCCTCGTCTGGATGGGGAGCAGAGTTGCGAGTAGAAAGTCTGCTTTCGGCTTCTCCTCGTCCAATTTCACACCAAAGGCTGCTGCAGCTCTCTTGACGACCATGTTGTAAGCCCCGATGTCGTCAGGCGGCGAAGGCCTCGAAGGATACGACTCCACGGGCTCTTCAGGGTTTTCGGTGTCGATGTCCTGCCATTCCAGCTCCTGAGTCGTCGACGGCGCCGAGCCGTAGAACGACTGCTGATCCTCTTCATCATCTTCTCCCTCATAGTAGGGGCCTTCTTCCTCCTCTTCAGGACCTCTCGACTGCTCTTCGGCGTCGAAATCTCCCTGTTCCTCGATCTCAATGACATCCGTCGACGGGACCGTTGGGATTTTGAATTGTTTCATTCTTTCGTCGAACTCCTTCTTCCTCTGAAGGATGCTCTCCATCTCCGCCTCGAGCCTTCTCTTTTTCTTTTCCATGCTTGAGATGTGCTCGGCATCGACTGCAGGTCTCTTCGACGGAGCTTGCGTCGACGCAGCCTTGTCTTTCGTTGCCAAACGTCCCACCTCGTGGGTCTGTTTCGACGAACTCTGTCTCTCGGCGGTCTTCGGCACCTGGGAGTCCTTCTCGAAGGATCCGCTCGGCCTTTTGTCCTTTGAACCACTGGCGGACGTCGAAATTTTCGGCGCCGGTGTTTCCTTCGAGGACTGACTCATTTTTTCGAGAGTCGCCATCCGATTTTCGGGGCCCTTTTGGTGGTTTTGTACTCGACGTGTCTCTTACCTAGTCAGGTGTTTTCTTATCGGTCTCTGCGACCGTGAAGACATCAGGTCCCTCGGCGATGTCTTCATCGTCAGTGGAGAGGCCCAGATCGTACAGTGACGGGGCCTTACCCTTGCCTTCCATGCTGAAGTTGGCTCTCCTCTGACGTTCTCTCACCCGGAGAGTCTTCGGCGCGAAAGCGGAACAGGCGTTGCAGTCCTTGCTCTCGTGGTCGAACGGCAGGCAAAGGTTGCAGACCGGATGTTGGTCCTTCTGCGCGTACTTGTGGTGGCAGTTAGGGCAGAACTTAAATGGTGTCTTGTCCATTGCGCTCAGAGCCTCTGAGTGCGCATTTTCCTATGTGCGTCGAAGAATTTCGAGGATCCCCTCCTTCGTCGTCCCGGCTGTAATAACTTTCTCTGTAGTCTTCTAAAAGCTCTCCTTCAATGAAACTCGCGTATTTTCCTTCTCCCTTCGTCTAAAACTCTGGAGCTTCTCGATGACGATCCAGACCCAACGGCGGAAATAAGAATCTGAAGATGGCGCCCCGAAGGTGGGACTTCCGCAGGAAGCACGACGACGTCACGAGAGGTGCACCAAATGGTGGGACGTCGACGGCCACCTGGGCTACAAAAAAATAAACAAAAAATAAAAACAAAAGAAAGACTACGAATCCGGACCCAACCACCAGATCACGGAATAATGCACAGCATAGTGAATCCAGAAAGATTCACGCTGCAAAACTAATGTTTATGATGACCGATCAGAAGGCAGATCATCACAGACCTCATCACTCTTCTACTGCCTTCTAAAGCGGTCTCATATCAGTGCTGCCATTTAAAGTACTAAAAGGAACAATCTTATCTACTTAGGCGTTTGTCTCAAGTTACCTATTATGTTCCCTTTCACAATAAGGGTCTACAAAGACTCTTATTTGGACAAGGTATTCAGATCGGACTAATTTTCACATTGAAAATAAGACAACCTAGATGCTTGGTGTGGACTTTACCACACAGCTACTGCTTTCTTTTTTTGCTCACCTGAAGTACAATTGGTACTTTCTCAACCGAAATCCCCAACATAAGTAAGAATATAAAAGCTGGTGTGCAACTTGGAAAACTCACCAACACAACTCGTATAATACATTTCAAACAGCCAAACATGCAGTCATTTTGAGTGAATGAAAAACACAAACCGAACTTGTCCTCTAACAGGAAAAACCATGGAGAACAAACAGCATTCCAATAGAAGCAGAGTTAAAAGGCCTCCAATAGAGTTTTAAAGAAAATTGACCCTCTGGAACAGCATTTTGAGGGCAAGCAAGCGTCAATAAAGTTTAGTTCGATCAGACTGCTTACATTTCATAAAACCTAAAATCATGTACGTGTATACGCCCACTATCTGTCTGCTTTGAGGATTCAGGCAGAAGTTTTGCAAATGTGTTAAAGCTTGGAAAATGTAGTTTGAACATACAGAAGCGATCAGGCGAAATACCCATCTCTACTGACGCAACGGTCAAGGCAATAGTGCTTCATGAATATGTGCATTGATGCCCATGTAGCAGCCGGACAGATATCCAAGACTATATGTTTAACACAAAGACCAACCTATTACACCCACCAGGGTAAACATACTGTAAGAAACAATGGTCCCTTAGGAACAAAAGTGGTTTGCATCTGTATATAAATCACCGTCACGTTTTGTTTACTCACAGCCTTGTATGCACTATTGTCACAAAGAATGTTAATTGTATTATGTACCTACATAAAGTAGTTGTTTAAAAGAAAATATATACACTCAAATTAATGAGAGGCCCAGTTGTTTTAAGTATAACTATTTATCGATTTAGGAAAGTCCAAACTGAACAAGGTTACAGATGATTCAAACAGAACAGTTACCTTTTAAATCTAGTCCTAGGGGACCATAGTTTATCGATATCCAGCAGAGGCTCTGCATCTTTCAGGTGGCCGCCTATTCACGAATGCATAGCAGATTTTAACAAAGAGGACTATCCACCTAGAGTTGCTTCTTTTCTGCACTGCTTCCTTTTTCATTGCTCTCGAAAAGACCACAAAGAGTGGTGCATTCACTCGATGGTCTGAGATCAAAACTATCTGTCTCTCCTCCTACTCTTTAGAGGGGCTGGCGGTGCAAAGAATGTCAGAAAGGTGACATCCTGACCAACATGAAAAGGTGGCACTACTTTCTATAGGAATGCAGCTTGAGTCCTTAACACTAGTTTGTCTAGAAAAAGGTTGCATAAAAGGTGCCTGAACTTAAAGTGCCTATATCTCACTTATGCGAGGAGCTGACATTATTGCAACCAAAAAGACAGATTTTATGGTCAAAAGGTGCAGCTGGTAACTGTGTATTTGCTCAAAAGAGGTTCATCTCAAAAAAGTGAAAGCATGATTAAAGTCTTGCTGTGGCATCACAAAGGTCTTTGGTGGAATCCGGTTGTAAAGCTTTAAGAAACCTCATCACAAGAGGTTATTTGAACACAGGAGGCTGACCAGGCAACCACAAAAAACTGAGGATCCAACAAGTAGCCTTTAACAGTGCCCCAAGCAAGTCTTAACTGGTCCAAAGATCAAACAAACAAAACTTCTGTTAATCTGCCTGCAATAGGTCCATCTGGAGTTTGCTGCACCAAGCCAAAAACTTGTCCCAGTGCCAGACGTACACAGACTTTGCGGAAGAGCACCTCGATGACAAGTTAACATCAACAACCTCGGAAGGATCATCAAATGGAATCAACCGCCACTGTGTAATCTCCACACATGGAAGTGCAGGCTGCGCAGACCCAGGTGCAAGACCCTGCCCTGCTTCTCCAACAGAAGATCCTCCTGAAGCAGCAGCATGACCAGAGGACAGATGCTCATGCCCAGGAATTCCAGTTAATGACTTGTGCCCAGATATTCCTGACCTTTTTCAGAATTCAAGGTATAGAAGGCAGGGGCTAAAAGGCATACAGGAGTCCCAAGCTTCAACCCAGGTGGAATGAGTCCCCGAGACAGAGCCTTCTTTTGCAAATGTGTTGACAATGTGCACTCTCAGCGAGGTGAAGAGATTGAGCCAGGGTTCTCTTCATTGATTTAACGACACCCTGCTACACCTTTGGATTTAACTGCCATTTGTGATTCACTAAACGTTGGAGGATGCATTTAACCACAGTGGCATTTAGACTTTGTTTTGATGGTTGGCAAGAAGGCTTTCAATATCAAGTCAATCACCTATAACTCTTACAGACTGATGAGGAGTGTTTCCACTAAAGTCCATTGTCCTCCAATACCCACTTCCCCTGGATAGCCACCCCAACGGAGCAGTGAGATATCCGTCGTCTCCATGAGCCCTGGGTGAGGTAAGAAGAGGGGCCTGCCACAGGCCTCATCACGAACAAGCAGCTACCACTCAGATCTTTTGCAGTCTCTCCTGAAACCTGAAGAGAATCAAACCGGTTCACTAGGTGCGGTGCCCACTGGTACTTCAAATCCCACTGCAAAGTCTGCATGTGCCATCTGGCATTTTCGACCAGCAGGATGCAGTAGCTGAATAGTCCCAAGAACCGAACAGTAATTTTCGATTAGATCCAGGACAGAGGCTAAAACACTGGGATCAATTCTCGGAGGTCCTGAACGCTCCCCTTCAGGGGAAAGGCAGGAAATCACACCTTATCCAGAATGACTCAGATGAACAGGAGTATCTGCAAAGGAGTCAGGTGTTGCGTTGGCACATTGGAAATGAACCCCAACGATCTTAGTAAGTTCACCATTTTCAAGTGTTATGTTATAATAACTTGTATAGTGCACTAATCAACTGTTCGGATATCCAGGCGCTTTTGCAGGTGGCAAGTCTGCTGTCTCTTAAGAGCAGTAAGTCGAAGAGCCAAGTCTTCAACTTCTACCAGAACTCGAGAAGCGGTGAAGAGGCTCTGATGGGATGAAGTAGGTCATTCAATGTATTGGGACAATGTAAGCGTAGCCTACAGCACATTTTTGTGCATGTGAAGTATATGTGCTAGTGGGAGTCCGATTGAACGAAGGTGCCTGGGAGGTCGGTAGAAGTGTATGTAGCTGTTGTGCAGTGCTTTGTAAGTGTGTGTGAGTAGGCTGCATGGATGACATTTGTGCATGGGGAGCCAGTGAAGTTCCTTGAAGTGTGGGGTGATGTAGGTGTGTCGCGGTAGAGTAGAGTCTAATTGTGGGGTTTCGGATGGTTTGGATCCTGTTCAGGAGCCGTTTAGAGGTTACTGCGTAGAGTGTGTTGTCGTAGTCAAATCTGCTGGTTATCAGAGCCTGTATGATCAACTTTCCTAGTGTTCTTCGGTAGCCTTTTGAAGATTTTTTAGCAGCACCCTCAGGGTGTAGAAGCAGGTGGAGCGCACCCAGTTTACTTAGGCTGTCACGTTGAACTTGTCGTCCAGGATGATTCCTAAGTTTCTGGCAAGGGTGGTGGGTGAAGGTGAAGAGCAGAGGTCTGCCCGCCAGTAGGTGGAATCCCAAGCAGAGGATTTTCTTCTGAAGTCACCACTTCTGTTTTGTCTGTGTGGAGCTTGAGGCAGTTGGCTCTCATACAGTTGGCAACCCTGTTCATGTAGGTGGCAAAGTTGCTTTCTGTCATGGTTGTCTTGTCCAACAGGAAGCATATCAATTGGATAAAGTCTGCGTAAAATGTATGTTGATGTTATGTGGTCGAATGAGGTCTGCCAGTGAGGTCATGGTAGATGTTGAATAAGGTCGGACTGAAAGATGATCCTATGGGGACTCCACAGATAAGGTTCAAGGCTTCTGACATGTATGGTGGCAAGTTAACTTTGTGTTCTTCATGTGAGGAAGGGGAAGATCCAATTGACTGTGGATCCTTGGATACCTGTTTCATGTAGTCATCTGACTAGGGTAGAGAGGGAGACAGTGTTGAAAGCCGCCAAGAGGTTGAGCAGTATGAGGGCCACTGTTTCTCCACAGTGGAGGATCATCTTGATGTTCGTTGCTGCCAGAAGGGCAGTCTCAGTACTGTGGCTGGACCGAAAACCTGACTGCGTGGTATCTAGGAGATGGTGTGTGTTGAGGCAGTGGGAGAGTTATTGTGGATGGCTTTCTTGATAACCTTCGCTGGGGAGGGTAAAACAGCAGTAGTTTGCTAGCTGGGTGGGGTCTGCCGGGGATTTCTTTAGCAGTGCGTTGATCATCACACTCTTCCAGGCATCCGGGAATTGTTGCGGTGGTAAAGGAGTTGTTCAGGATGCAGGTTAGAACTTAAATGATTGGTGAGGTGCCCTGTTGGACCTGGTCATTTTTGCAGGGTTTTTCATGCTCTCATTTTTTCTGACCCGCTTTTGTTGGCTTTAGGACTCTGGGGTACTTTAGCAGTCAGGCCAGTGCTGCACTGCCCGACTGGTTCCACAAGGGGCTCTCTGCAGAGATGTTTTTCAGAGTAGCTGAGGAGACCAATTTTCCGACTCAAAAGGTATGTAAAGTAGACTGGCCAAAAAGTTATAGGGAGATGGAGCGAATTAAAATTAACTAAAGACACATAGAAGAACCTTTCCTTAATGATAGGGAATCTTTGAGATTAAAAACACTCTCAACCTCAAGGGGTATTAATGTTCCCAAAGGTCTGAAACAACGGTCAACACGTTTCTTGCCTCATATAGCCCTCTACAGCATCAGTTCCTCAGGACCACAGTGTTTGCCTAAGCTCCGCGAGGGGTTTCCGTATTCAGTATGTGAAAAAACACCCTTTCTGGATGTCAACCACCCTTACGTACTCTGAGATGCCAGCTGATGGTCGCCCTATTCAGGAGACTACATTAGTGCCACATCAGACCCGAATCCTCATATGGAAACAGGGCCCCCTGGAAGCCCATGGTATTTCGGACCCCAACAACTTTGAGAGTGACTGATGCTAGTTTTTTTTCGTCTACCAATTTGCCATGGTACTGGGTCTCAGAGTGCATGTAATCTACAATATTACAGTCTGCTATTCTATGAGGAGCTCCATTGATTTCTGCTCCTGTTTAAGTGCTGCAAATAGCAGATATTACAATTACCCAATATAATGGTACTGATTTTACAGACCTCAGCATGGTGAAAGGATGAGCTGGTTTTTACTGCATACAAATTCATAACCTGCTGTTCACTGCAAGTTTCAGTAGCAAATGCTCACATCACTAAGCCATCCTGTATGCCTGCTACACAGAGAAGGGCATGAGATCAATATCCACTATCAATAGCTCAAGGAGTTGAGTTGCTAGTCTAAAGTCTTTTTCGAAATGAGGCGTTTAACACTTCAAAGTAGACTCAATTGAGGTGTTCAATACTTCAAATTAGCCTCAACTGGTACTGAGCCCTTTTAGCTAATGCATTTATGAAGGATTGGAGATTTAGGTATTTTGTGCATTGTACAAACTGCAGAGTGTGTTCTAGTACAAAAGGATTGTTGGAACAGTTTGTTGGGGAACTGAATAACTTGGAGGAACAATTAATTCTAGACAGGATTTAGTTTAAAGTGGCGATGAGGCACTCACACTTGAATTTCACTTGGACTCTGAACTAGGAATAAAATGTAATTTGGTGAGTAGAAGGTGTCTTCTAGTGTGAGCCAGTTTGCTTTCACATCCTGCTGCCAACCACCACTAATACGTTTTACTATGGGGAATGGATTTGGCACTATCCAGTTTGTCCACAATGGGCTAAAATGGCAACCCCTGCAGCAAATTCTGCCTAAATAGTGGCTTGCCGCTCAAATTTCCTCTATCTTCACCTCTTTGAACCCATCTTACCACCCCATGCTCACGGTCATCCAATAGTTGTCAATGCCTGGGCCCTCCTGACCACCTCTACTAAAGAGATGGAAGTTTCCATGGCCACGCATCTATGTGCCACCCTCTCTAGTCCCACCATATACTATTTTTATTTTATTTATTTTTTTAACTCCATGGAGAAAGCCTATACTAAACTAACATGCACCCACTCCACATCGGAGTGGTTGGGTAGTTCAATTTACTATATCAAGGTTAATTTGCCACCCAACCTTTGCCACGGATACCTACCAAATTTCACTGCTCTTTGCAAGTTTGAAATGTAATGTCTTTTGCTATACAGCACTTTTGGGAATTGTGTTCAAAACACCAAAAGTAGGACAGAAGGGATATTCATAAATATCCAATCTAAGGGTTTTATTTCAGAAGCAAATTTACAAGACTGGTCCACAACAGGAGGCTGTGGAGAAAGCAAAAGAGATGATGGGGGCCAGAGAAATACTTATGATAAACTGTAAAGAATTTTAAAAAAAATAAAAAGTGGTATCATATTACTGGTTCATCACCAAGCTCTTTTTGTCCAATTTTGGAGGCCATATTAGAAGGCCACAACTGAAGGAAAACCGCTTCTCCACAGCGTTGAAAATATTTCACTACAGAAAAATGTAAAACCACAATACATGTAAGTAAGATATCCAATACCTTGATGCCGCATCCGTCGCTGAGGGGATTTGTTTTTTTCCAGATTATCCTTTTTAGGCAGCAACGCTGGAGGTTCCCATGATCGCACTGTGGGCTCTGTAGTGCATGGGCGTAAATCACACTGGTCCTTTGAAAGAGGAAAACAGTTCAAAGGCGATTTATGAAACATACTTCTACATCCGCAAGTTATCAATATTTGACATTTCTCACTTGTTTGAGTGAACTATTCACCTCCCAATTGTTTTCAGAACTACTTGTATAACATCAGCAATATAAGGCATAATACCTCAAATATCTCTGGCTTGGTACACACCGAGCTTCATATGCTTGCTTAGGGTGAGCTATTCTAATTCAAAGTGGACCAAACAGTGAATTATATCACAACTGTTTCCAACCCCAACCAACTACAAAACATTGTGAAGCAGAACTTGGTAAAGAGAACCAGATTTTTCTTTTCAGTGAATGTTACTTTTACCTGATATTTTCCACAAATATCCTTAGTCTTTTTTTCAGTATTAAAGTCCAGAAAGATCAAGGAAGTTTTCTGGTCCATGTGGCAAAAGCTTTTGCAAACAGTTGATTTTAATTCAAACATATTATGCAAGGGAAGACTCATTCCATTTTCAAGAGGAGGAGAGTTAAGATGAAGACTGAAGTAACAGCTTCTTAGAATTCAAGCCCAAAGCAACTATTCTGTGTATGCAATCAGAAGATACCCTTGGCTAGATTTAAAAGAAGTAGTTTATTCATATAATAAAACTTTGGCAGGCCAAGCATAGCTGGAGAAGGTCAGAGCCATCTTTTTTTTTCCACCCTGCTTTGTGCACTATATTTCTCTCTCTGAATGACATTTTGGAACAGGTTTGTGAATGAATGATTGTATCTGTATAGTAATTTAATTCATTTCAAAAGTTAAAAACCAGTAATATAGATTAAAATGTCAGATAATTATAACTTTCTAAAAATATAATATGACCGTAATATAACCGAAAGACTAAAAATAAAATAATGAAATCTTTAAAAACCCTGGCCCCTAACAGAAGCAAATCCAAGCACAACTCATTAAAATATGCCTTCCAAATGCAATAATTCAATAAATTAATTGGTTGCTAAGACTTTTTTTTTTTTTGCAGTAGACAATAGTTTCTCTGCACCCTTGATGTAATTAATAAATCTAACTATCAACGGAGGATGATGACCTAGGAGGCAATAAATCGGAGCCTTTCGGCAGGTGTGATCACAGATGACTCATGAGATCCTGAAGCAATCGCTTGCTTTCACTGGAAAGAGATATAAACAAATAATACGTGCAGGAATGATACCCTCTTACAACAGCACAGTCTACTGCTTTTTACCAAATGTTTCTCTATCCACAACAGCATAAAAATCAGTTGAAAACAAGCTGCATCTGTATTTCATCAGCTTTAGGTTGAACCATAGTGGGAATCCCACTCCTAAATAGGGTTGTGTGGTGCGATAAACAAAGGAATTTATCAGTCATCACATAAGCACATTTATTAAAAACAGTTGGTCCTCTTAAAAGGAAATGGCCTTGTGAAATTTTTAACAATAATTTTAAATAATAAGGTACTTACTGGTGTATGCTATTGCTCTTTGATATTTAAGAGGTTTAAGGTAGACTGTAAGTAATAATTCCAAGGGTTAACTCTCCTCTTTTTACAGATAGTGATTTTTTGCAATTGTAGCACGTTTTAGCATCTGCTGCTTGTTGTTCAAGGACTTGTCTGATCGGACCAAATTCCAACTGTATCTGGCCTTGTGAGTCAATGTGATCAACCAAATAATAGTTATAGGCATTGCATCAGACTTTATCTAGGGATTTAGTAAATTTCTTTAAGGTGGCTTCAGCCCCAAAGGTTAACAACGTTAATGTTTGCTTTCAACCACTTGCAACAAAGGTTCTAATAACGGTATTAAGTTTTATTGCCATGGTATTCAAAGAAAATCCCATCACTAAGGTCAGGCCTGATCTTTTAGATGTGATGACAAAAACTACCTCGATCATCAAATAAAATCCAAAGATACTTACCCTTATCGTTTTTTTTTCTTTTTCAAGTTTTTCAATTTACATACCACTTACATGGCTGTCTTATTGTGTGTCCTATGGCAACCACTTTGATTTTGCCAAGATTCACCTCCATAAAAATATTCTTGCAATAGTTTAGCTGCAGAAATCACTCTGTAGGGTGATCGCGCTTTTATGTAACAGTTCTATTATCATCAGAATAATGCAGGAACAAAATAAACTGACCACAAATTTTCAGAAGGTGAGACGTCAAACTATCAATAGTGTTATCTGCATCTGCAATAAGCAGATTTAATAGAAGAGATGATAACATATCCCTGCTTGGGATGATCCTTTGTGAACATTTTTGAGGAAATAGAACTCATAAAACTCACTTTTACTTTTATCAGTGTGTCCATATTTAGCATGTGAGCTAACTATAAGAGATTAAGACGGATACCCCCCTGGCTGAGTTTAAGCCATAAGCAGTTCCTGCAAACTTTATCAAAGGCTCATTTAAAATAAAAAAACAATCTCATCTCATCTAAAAATCGAGGTGCCTGTAGTTTTTTGTTTCTCCAGCAATTATAGCTAAGCGGGAGAAGTGTGGCGCACCGGCCAGAGCGGCTGACTCCAGAGCATGGGGCGCATGGCTCGATCGCTGGCGGCAGCAGTTCAGCATCATGTGACTCAGTAATAGCTCACTTATTCTCCTCAACAGCCCCCAGCACCGTGAAACCTTAAGGCGTGATATGTTCGCGCTTTACAAATATGGATTTTTATTATTAGAATAATGTTGTCTAATGAGCACATGGTGAGCTGGACTCCTGCGTGGTTGAATGTGACAAGCTGGAGAGAAATGGCCTAGTCTTCCAGATTTTTCAATAATAGCAACAATATTTATTAATATGCAACGCATACTGAAAACAAATGTATTAGCAAATTAAATATAGATTTAATTAGGGGGTTTAAAAGGTGCCTATTGTCATCCTAGGATAACCTTGAAGTGCAGGCATTAGTGATCACTAAGGAAAGTGGATGTATACATATGCACTAAAACGGGAATACTAACTAGGTTATTAGAGCCCAATTGGGTCTGACAGGCATCAAGACGGACATTCCTGAATTTCTGACCCTTGTGCCATCTTTCCTAAGGCTTTCATAAAGAGTTGCATTTTAGGGACTTACCAAAATGTAATGAATGGGAAATACCTTGGAATGTGCTTCGCATAATATAAATCCTTAAATATTATCTCCAGGTCTGGAGTTTAATGTACAAAATAATCAAACCATGCTGAAATTTGTACTCAATCTGGTTTGTGACTAACAAAATGTTAACTTTCTGTAATCACAATGTTGGAAGGGTGGTTTTTAATATTTTATATATTATAATTGGTGTTATGGCATATACAAGGACGACTTATAACAGACAACTAGTTGGCTTTCGCAGAAGACCTAAAAGGTAAAGGGGTGCGTGCTTCTACATTTCAAGGTCAATAGGCATCACTGACTGGGAAACAAACCAACCTCCACACCCACACCCACACACAATTCCTCAACTTCATTTATTGTATAGGTCATGAGAGAATGGAGTCCGATGCTAAATAATTCATAAAGTCTGATTATGAGGGTTTTTCTGCATAACTACATTTTCAAGCTCACCAAGCATAAAAGAGTTTGCAGTGATAACGTTCCAGACCATCTTGAGTGGCAGAAATGCATACCTGGTGGTAAAAAAGATCATCATTTTCTAGCTGAATTCCACAAAATTCACAAGGAATGATGATATTTCCTTCAGATTGATCAGGTAATGGATCCGACAGAAGTGCGAATCGATTGTTCAATGGGTCTGATGTCTGGTCAAGGAATGTTCTCAATCGTCCATCATATTCCAGCTGGTGAATTGGAGAATTGCTTCTCTTGCTGAATGAATTCAAGACACTTCCAGGGTTACAGCCAGTCTGTAAAGACAAAGCGAACACATGGCTGTAAAAGGTAACCTCAGACTATCAGAGCTACGCAGTAATTTAAACGGTGCCAACATTTTTTTTTACATAGATCAAGACAAAATTTAAACAAACAAATTATGGTTTCGACCAATTTCAGCAGGTGGCCTTGGATAAAAAAAATTTTTTAAAAATGTAAATAGATTTGTACATACTGACTCCTTCCCTGGAAAGCAGGATGCATGAAATGAGTGAACCACAGCAATGCATTTGATTAACAGATACAGAAGGAGTTTGAGACTATCTCAAGGAAAAGTTCCATCTAGAATATACTCATCCCCTGTCTCTTCAGAGTCTTCATTACTGTCAAACTGTCTTCTGTATCAAGCAGAAGAGGAATCACAAGACAGTATAGTATTGTTCTCTTTTTCCATTTCCATGCCTCACTTCCAGACTCCAGTGCCCATATTACTATATTCAAGTCCATACTCCTCTTACTGATCCATTTGCCCCCTGTAAATTCTCTGCCTCTCATCTAACAATCTTCTTCAATAAAACTCCCTCCAAGACCAGACATAAACCCATTCAAAATTCACAATTCAACCAATGCTTCTTTTACCCAGTATACATTTCTACCCAATATCCTCCCATTCTCTCTTCAAGCCAAATAACCCAATGCCTCCCTTTCAGTAGTTTCTACATGTCACCCTTCACCAATCTTCCAAGAACCCTCCTCAGCAGTCACCTTTCCTAAGCCGCCCCAAGTAGTCTTCACCCTATTGATCTTTCTGTGCCCAATCCCGCCAAGTACTATCCACACACAAAAAGCAATATTCTCGAATGCCTCTTTTCAGCTCAGTGTCCTGCCATGCCTCACTATGCCTAGTTTTCTTCAGTCCACAATCTCTGCTCTCTCCCTACCAATGTTTCCCTTTCTTACGGTCCTGTTCCGTTTCCATTGCTCTCTTGCCACCTAGTCTTCTCCAGGGAGCCTTCTTTCACTCACCTTTACTTATGCCAAATATCATCCAATATATTCTCTACTGCCTAAACTTCCCTCAAGTTTCTTATAACTGGTCACCTTCTAATTTCCTTTCATCTCTCTATTATCTCTTACAGACCAGACAACAGTGGCCCCTAAAGGAATTACTTAATGTGTGGTTTCCTACTAAACCAACATGTATTACCTTGCTGCAGGACTGCATTTATTTCGTCTGTCAGATAAATATTTTTGTGTTCACTAGTCTCACAGTGGTGATTTGAGAAGGAGGATGATGCACACATTAATGAGCAAGTTTCATACTGCCTTTATCTAGGTTAGGACATTCTAGAAGTAAAACTATTATAACCTCTGCACTATTCCACTGACTTTCCAGCAGGTTTCTGTGGTGGAACAGTGAGGCTCATCCTGGAGTGGTTCTCAGAGAAGTGTTGTTGACAGCAATTGCTGCAGTGGGTTTTGTGAGAGTGCTGGTGAGAACTGGAGTGATAGAGAACCTTTAAGAGGCAGGGGACCCTCTGTCGAACAAGACCCCTGATATACTAGGTCTGGGTGCACACACTCCCAAAATACGGCAAGGTGGAAGAACTGGGCCCTGAAAGATTAACACCATGAGGTTCTGGAAGGGAACAACCCTGTACATTCATGATAGTAAAAGAGCAAGCAGCCCGTAGAAATGTTAATGATGGTACTTCAGAAAAAAGAAAAGACAAGCGGAATGTACTGATTAGTATAACTAGCATTGACTAGAACAATACTATGGCTTTCTCCCATCTTTACCTTATTCAGATAAATAAAAGCATGGTGGACTTGGTTACTTTGACTGCAAATGGTTGTTTTATGCAAACTTAGACAACATATATTTTCAATCGCTCATCTGTTCTGGGTTCTTCAATGAAGAATGAAACCCAACCCTACCGAGAAGCCTAGGTATCTCTACTACACATTTAAATAAACCAATCCTAGGTCCAGGTGTGGCTTCATCTTTAATTTTGTGGCCAGTTCCTTCTTTTAATTAGTCTTTCCAGTAAGCTGCCAAGATTCCAGCCTTTCTCTTCCTGAATTTTCATTTACTAAGTTTCACCCATCTTCTTTGCTGAAGATTTTTACATCCCGGATCTCAGTGGCACCTCTAATCCTGGGGTCAACTGAGCAGGTGAAGTTCAGCTGGCAACTGCACTGGTGATTGAGTGCCTTTTCTTCAGATTTCAATTTTGAAAATTTCAAGCCTAGGTTGCTCCTGGTGTTTGTCCTCAGATTGCACAACAAGGTTCTCCAGCAAGTACATTTTCTCTAGGATTTCTCAGATCAGTTCATCACTTCATGTATTGCATTCGGTTTGTGAAATCACTGTTGCATGGATCTGCAATCCATGTGCTTTAGCCTTCCCTCCAGGACAGAGCTTATTTGTATAGACTTTCCAAAAAGGCAAAGATTTACTGCTGGCAGCTTCAGCGAAGTCCTTTGTCCTTGTGCGTACTTCAGGTCTGTTACTCATTCACTGTGGATCAGCGCATAAGCATGCCTGCTACCTTTGAGGCCTCTGGTTATCCAGCAACTCTTGCTTCACACTACAATTTATTCCTTGACAATAATCTTTGTGGTTTTGAATAATACTTTACTGCACTCTAAATGTAAAAGCAGCTGCTATGTCTTCCTTCCACCTCTGTGTTTTATTTTTCAGAACATAAAGTTCTAGATAGACCTGAAATAAAGAGATACAATCCAATATTTGACGTTGATGGCATTGTACAAAGAAGGGATCAATTTTACAGTAATATATTCAACCTTGTAACAACTGCGGCCAGAAACTCAAACGTTGAAACGTCTAGCAATAGATTACAGATGTAGAGTTGCATTAAATGATTGACTAAATGCAATTTGGGAGAGGTGGAATTATTACTTGACTTGGACCTGTTCGAACATTCACGCGCTCTGAAAGATACCAGTTTATCTTTTGAATGAATTGCTTTTGTGAAGATTAACAATGCTTCCTTCAGTGAAATGCTTGGAAAAGATCAAACCAAAATAGAAGTTTAAAAATGAATTCAAGCTCCTACCATATTTTTACTGGAAAAATGGGGAAAAGGCAATTTCTATTTAAATGCTATCACTAAAATGTGTGTAGCAAAGTCTTCAGACGTCTGCCTGTTCCATGTTTCTTTGAAATGTACAAAAACTTATGAGACTGGAAAAAATGGAGTATCACTTGAAGATTCTGAACAGACATCTCTCAGGTCACTGTGATAATGAAGCAGTCCGGAAGGCAAAATCTACTGTGCAATTTAGTCCATATAGCATCTTGTTTCAATTGTGGATCTCAAGAAAAGAGGGTTGTGGTGCCTTCGGGGGATCTACTTTCCAACATCGGCATTTCAGAATGAATGGTGCAACAAAATTACATTAATTAGGGCTGCTGTACTGTGATATGCCCTATGTATATGTTCATGGACAAAGCGTTGTTACTAACTGTTCATGACCAACTAAGAACACTGGTTATCCTAATTTCTTAATGCACACTTCACCGTGGAAATCACTCCAGAGCAAGTCTTCATTAAAATATTTGGAGGCTGAGAATTCTTAAATTTTTTTAATGATTTTTAAGTTAAAAAAATAATTACATTGTTAACAAAATGTAGTAACAGTAACAAGCAACCACATAAAGAAGAGTAAAATGGCAAGTCACAGCTATATATGCACTTTGTATTAATAAAATTCCATTACTTCTCAATCTGTAAATCGGTAAAGTGAACATAAAAACAATATGCCACTGTAAATTCACCAAAATACCAACTAGGTCCACAAGCCATTTTGTGCATTGGCCCCATAAAGACAAATGACTCAAAGAAGAACATACAAACTCTACAACCTTGAGACACCTGCCAAGATTAAGACTGAAGGAATCAGCCTGCCCTGAAGTGGGCTTTTCAAATTCACATACACTATTGAGACCTGCCCCTCATTCATGGCTTGGGGGGAAAAGGCTAGAATACAGCTAACATAAAACTGAAATATACCTGGTGCAAAATGAGATCATCCTCTGGAATGAGTTCTTCGCAGAATTCACAAGGCAGCAGAAAATCATTGGCTGTAAAGATATGAGGTATATGGGCAGTTTCAGTGTATTAATCAAAATTCACGTATGTATCTTGTGTCACACATTAGGCACCATTACGTGTTACAGATACAAATATAAATTAAATCTATTTATGCCACTGTATTGAAAATAAATATGGCTTCATATGTTATCTTGAACATGTGTACTACACCAAAGATTCATACATGGATACTACAGGTCAAAATCATTTTATTACCACAGTAGATCTTAACTAACTCAATAAAACTATTCTGGATGCCTCGAATATTACATTCTAGAATTAATTAACAAAATAAATACCCCCCAAAAAATACAGAGACTAGATTCACAAAGCCTAGTTAAAGAGACCGTCACTGCACAGATTTAGACCTATAAGCTTTGTATATAAACAAATATATTTACTTATAAAGCTGTCAATTTGCAAGCGAAGCCAAATGGATGATGTGGGCTAACCCTGTGCTTCCATTCTGTACTGTGATGGGTGGAACAACACGCATTGGCAAAGCCAATGGGTCTTGCCTTTAAAAAGGCTGAGATTTGGCTTTGGCACGGTTTGTTTGTGATGCAATATTAATAGAGTGGTTCAGTATGTACTTGTCTTATACTGTACATATAGATTTGTGTGTCAAAATGTACGCATGCATTTCTAGTGGTTGGTTAATCCAGTGGGTTTTGATTATTGTTGGTTACTGATATTAGTCTTGCGCTGCTAGGGGAAATCATTCCATGCAATTGCTCTAGTTTCTTTGGAGAAGATTAAATTAAATAGGAGTAAGGTGCAGTTGTGAAGTAGTCATGTTGTCATCATTCCTAGTAAAATGGAAAGTGACTAGAGGAATGGAATGTGCCCTTAATTCACTTCTTATGGCTTGCTTTTATGAACTATCAAACATTTTGGATCTAGGGTTCTGTCCTCATCATTTACATGAGATCCTTTGGCATATTAGTATAGTTTTACAAATCAGTAGACATTTTTTTTTTTTAAATATGCATTTTTGCCTTCACCTCCATTTAGTATCATTGAAGCAAGTTCTTCTGAAACATTCTGTTATACTTCAGGGAAAACATTTACATTAGAAAGAAGTGGGAAGTCTCGAAACAGGGTGACTGATACTTTGTTAGACTGTTTTTTTTTGGCTACTAGTGTTTGCAGGTAAAACGAGTGTGAAAAATCACATTATTAATTGTAAAAACGTTTATTTAAAATAAGTTAAGACAAAAATACCCATAATGAGATCTTGAAGTTATACATTGCAGCATTAATTGAGAACACAAACAATATTATTTTACTCACTCTATACTTTTAGTTCCATGTAGTTTTAAAAAAAATAGGGAAGCTTAGCTAGAGTAGTTTTTATGTAACCATATTTGCTGCATTTTATAATCTTATGATGATGCATTTTACCTTAAACATAAGCCAATTACATTTGGGCTTTTCCAAAAACAAATTATGCTTCTGTGTAGTTTCACGCTAAAAACAAAACGCATGTTTCTGCTGCTGACCTACTGTGGCCATCGTCACTATGAGCTAAGGATACAGAATATTAATATTATATATATATATATATATATATATATATATATATATATATATATATATATATATATATACACACTGAAAAATCCATAGGTTTCACACGATATAGTTAGCTGGACATTTCACCCGTACAAAACCATTGAAATTCCCCCGTTATAGTTAGTTCAGCCAACTATAACTCGCGCGCCCGCAATCCACTGCTGATGACGTCACATATTACATCACTCATGACATCACTGATGACATCTCAAATGACATCACTGATGACATCATCCTTGTGTGAGAGTGGCAGACCTCCTCTTATCCTAATATAAACTTTGATACACACATTGAAAAATACAAACTAAAGTTTTGAAATCTATAGAGATACAAATACCAGTTAGAACAACCTATTCAGTAATTCAAAAATCTACATACGCATCCACTCATTCATCAACACTTATATATAGTCACTCATACATGTACTCAGTCATCATATCTACTCATACACCTGTACATCCTGTTACACACCTACACTCATACATAGTTACTCACACACATACTCACATGCAAATAATCATCAACTTACTTGCATATACAGCTATACACACACCACTAAAATTACTTACTCTTAAATAATCACTTATAGAAACACATACTTATTTATACAGAAACTCTTCCAATCTCACTCTCATATATCCTTGCTTATATACATCAATACTCACACATACTAGTTTAAAACATACACTTACTCATAAAGACACTATTGAGACAGTCATTCACTCTCTTACTCACCCATACACACACTCATTCACCCATACTGTCCTGCTCACATACTGTCTTCAAAACACATACAAATAGTGAGTCACTCATTCATGCATCTATACGCTAAGTAACATCCCCCACTGAAACATACAGACACTCATAGTGATACTCTAAAAACGAACTAATAACCCATATACACACTCATGTAGCTACTCACCAACCCATGCAGCCACGTATACACAAAGTAAGACACTGATACAGATATTTAAATATTTAAACATTACTCACTAATACTTGTATTCACTAAGATACTGTTAATAAGTCAGTTATACAATTATTTTTTACAAAAAAGAACATCCATTTAGACACTTATTTACCCATTTATTCTTCCATAAACCTTTAGGTATATATATATAAAAAAAAAATATTTTTCAGAAAGACACATTCACTGGATGATGTCATCAGTGATGTCATCAGTGATGTCATTTGAGAGGTCATGAGTGATGTCACTGACCATGTCATGAGTGATGTGATATGTGACATCATCAGCAGTGGATTGCGGTGGCGCGAGTTATAGTTAGTTCAGCTAACTATAACGGGGGAATTTCAATGGTTTTGTACGAGTGAAATGTCCAGCTAACTGTAACATGTGTGAAACCTATGGTTTTTTCAGTGAATTTGCAAGGTTTTTTAAATGCTAATTCCCAACTATAACGTGTGTGAAACCTATGGTTTTTTTCAGTGAATTTGCAAGGTTTTTTAAATGCTAATTCCTAACTATAACGTGTGTGAAACCTATGGTTTTTTAAGTGAATTTGCAAGGTTTTTTTAAATGCTAATTTATGAATGTATTATATTTTTTAAATATTTATTTTACAATAAGCTACCTATGTATATAGTTATAGATGGACTTTATCCTGTAATATGGAATGGCTCAGCACTTTTTTTTTTTTTTTTTTAATTTGGATAAAGTTGAACAGCATAGTTAATATCTTCTATAAACTTATAAACACTTTTTTTTACGGGTTTTTGACCGTGCGCGCACCGTGCGTACGTGCTCAGTGTGCGCATGCGTACGTGCTCCTCGTGCGCATGCGTACGTCGCGCGTGCTCCGTACGCGCGTGCGCTCCGTGCGCGCACGGCAAGTCATGTGATTGAGAAACACTTTTCATTGGTTTATAGTAGTTTCAGTTCCAGAAACTTCCAACACCACACCCACTCCCCTCATTATTTCTTCTGGTCCCTGGGAGAAGGAGCTGAGCAGCTTTTCCAGTACTCCAGTACTTGAGAATGGCAGAGCAGCAGTCATCTTCTGGGAGTGAGCAGGAGACCCTTGTGAGACAGAGGAAACAGAAAGACTTTTATATGGCAATTTTTTAGATTTCCAGAGGGGCAGAAGAAGGTGAATACTCCAAAAGTCACCTGCACTATTTGTGGTGTTGTCTTATCAAGAGGAGATCCTAAAAAGAAATACTCTTAGTATCTTCACTATGATCAGGCACGTTAAAGGAGTACATCCTGTGGCTTTTGCTAGAGGTGCTAGACAACCCCCAGCAGCTCAGCCGAGCACATCCGCAGCAGCTCAGCAGAGCACATCATCGGCAGTTCAGCCAAGCACTTCACCTGCGGCAGCGGCAGCTTCACCTGCTTCTGTTCCTATGGATACGGTGCAATGCGTGCAATGCTCTTCTCTCTTATGGGGACACCAGCATTCCCCTAATAGAGAGCAAGATACAGCAGCACACCCCATAATTATTTTCATTTTTTTGTTCCTCTGTTCCTCAATTAACACAACGGCTCTTTTTAGAGCCACCTAACATCTAAACACTTAAATTAGATTTTTAATTCTATTTTTTTAATGATTTTTTTCCGCCGTGCGCGCACCGTAAGCGCACATCGCGATGGTGCGCGCACCACGCGATGTTTAAAAAAATGTTTTTTTCACCTCTGTACCCTGCCCCCTTTTCACGTTCTCCACCTCTCTTTTTCACTGTCACACACAAAATGGCGGACAACACTTCCTGATTTCGACCGATTTGAATGTTGACTGACATGTAACCACCAATCACAATTACGCTCGCGCACGCTAAGGTGCGCGCACGGTGCGAGCTTATAGATCTTTATGTACTTTTGTACAATTTTCTCAGGAACTACTGAACAGATTGACACCATATATGCAAAAGGCACATCCCTGACCTGAGGACTACCTCTTTGCCAAATTTCAAGTAATTCTGTTCAGCCGTTCGGGCTGTACCTTCGACTAAAGGTCCTATGGGAAAATGCATGGGGAAAACGCGTTTTGGGACCCCCCTTTTTTCTCAGCCCCCGCTTGACGACTCACCCCGAGACTTCCAGGGTAGGAGCCGAGCGGAGCGCCCCATTAGTTTTGAAAATTTCACGAGGATGCGTCAACCGGCGCCAAAGTTATTCAAAATAGAATTTTCAGATTTCCTATGGTAACATGGTCCTAACTATAACTATCTACTGGCGGTCGCCAGTAGATAGTTCTAGTTAGGACCGTGTTTCCATAGGAAATCCGCAACATTCTATTTGGAATAACTTTGGCGCCGATTGATGAATCCTCGCGAAATTTTGAAAATAGGTGGGGCGCTCCGCTCCGCTCCTACCCTGAAAGTCTCGGGGGGATTCGTCAAGCGGGGGCTGAGAAAAAAGGGGGGTCCCAAAACGCGTTTTCCCATGCAATTTTCCATAGGGATCTTTAGTCCAAGGTACAGCCCAAACGGCTGAACAGAATTACTTTAAATTTGGCAAAGAGGTAGTCCTCAGGTCAGGGATGTGCCTTTTGCATATCTGGAGTCAATCTATTCATTAGTTCCTGAGAAAATTGCAGTTAAAAGTACATACATATCTATAGGCGCGCACGGTGAAGAACCTGAAAAAAAAAATAATACATAACTTAGCATTTAAAAAACCGTACAAATTCACTTAAAAAAAACATAGGTTTCACACACGTTCTAGTTAGGAATTAGCATATAAAAAACCTTGCAAATTCACTTAAAAAAACCATAGGTTTCAAACCAATGAAATTCCCCCGTTATAGTTAGTGCAGGCAACTATAACTCACGCTACCGCAATCCTCTGCTGATGACGTCAGATATTACATCACTGATTACATATGTGTCTTTCTGAAAAATAAATATTTGGAATATATGTATAGCTAAAGATTAGTGGAAGAAGACATGGGTAACTAGGTGTCTAAATACAGTGATGTAATATCTGACATCATCAGCAGAGGATTGCGGTCGCGTGAGTTATAGTTGCCTGCACTAACTATAACGGGGGAATTTCATTGGTTTTTTACGAGGGAAATGTCCAGCTAACTATAACATGTGTGAAACCTATGGTTTAAGGGAATATATATATATATATATAGAATTGTGAGCATTTCCTAAAACGAGGGCTAGATATAATACCTGTATTAGAATTCAAGGAATATCCCACTATGTCCTACAACTCAGTGTCCAAAAGTACAGAGGGCCGGTAATTCTGTGGTGTTAGACGCTATGGGCCCTGACTTAAGAGTACCCATTGAGTAATGCTAAAAATATTACGGTCTCAATAAATAAAAGGGGTCGCTCAATAAGTCGGATGTCAGATGCCGTAGGTGCCCGTCAGGACACAGACAGACGATTTGGCTCAGTGAAGATGGGTTGCAAAAGCCCTGAATACCAACTCTCCGGTAGTAGAAAGATGCGTACCTTTGAGGTAGCAAAGGTGTGGGTGGGGCCGGGGGGGTACTTCGGTCCAGGAATATGGCTGGTTTGGGT